>NC_073692.1:10375514-10636167 GCF_029784155.1 Uranotaenia lowii | reverse complement strand
GGACAATCCGGAACCAAACACCGGAACCAAAAAAAAGGCGATCGAAAAGGATGAGATAAGTACAACACGAAAACCCAAGATAAATTATCAATACATAGGCAGCGATCAAGGACCGTTCCGAGTTTTCATAGAATTGTTAAAGAAAACAGGGGACAATCAAATAAACAAATTGGCACTGGCTAATACACTGCGCAAAATGATCATTTACAAAGCGCACATCCTGGATTTAAAAAATGTTGGACGTCACAAGGTAATAGTTACGCTATAGCAAACCGCCTCACCAGTGATAAAAATTTGAATGAACTCAACTACCGTGCGTACATTCCCCAACATTTGGTAGCGGTCTCCGGGGTAATCGCAGGAGTACCTCTTGACATAAACGAAGACGAAATGATGGAAGAAATTCAATGTGAGTACCCTATAATCAAAATTCAGCGTTTGACCCGCTGGGAAAAAGAAAAAGGTAAAATTCCCACACAACGGGTTAGTGTTCTGTTTAGAGCTAACAAACTTCCGGAGTCCATCAAGTTATTCCATTGCTCTATTAACGTTCGTCCGTTCTATCGAAAAACCATGATCTGTATGAATTGTCTACGTTACAATCACCGTACAGAAAATTGTAAAAGTCGAAGAAGATGTACCAAATGCACAAAAATGCATCCGAATGCAGACGAGTTCGAGAACTGCAATAAAGAAACCAAATGTTTTCATTGCCGAGAGAACCATGCTACGACGGACCCAAAATGTTCTGAGAGAACGAGACAAAATAACTTACAAGCCATTTTAGCTCGCACTAACCTAACAGTAATCGAAGTACACGAACGGTATCCAATAAAAACCCAAAATTTTTATGAGGCGCTAGTTGAATCTTCACAAGATCCAACCCCGGAGGAGTCTTATGCCAGTATGACTGCCGGAAAATACCAGCAACGAAACAAGGACACATCAGGAACGGTTCGACGCAAGAGGGTAGCGGAAAAAATAAATTCGCCTATTATCAGTGACTCGATTAATGTGTTCAAAGCCAGGAAGCAAACAGACAGTGAGCAATTTAATGGAATTGCACTCTTCAATAAGTTCAAGAGCACCGAAGTAGAACGTTTTAAGGAAAATTTGAGAAAACAACAGCAAGGTAAGACACATACGACCGCAACCATAGAAGAAACTACAGCCAGCCCTTCATCAAGTAAGCAACAAAGACTTGATGAGAACCACCGAGAAAAATTTTCCACCTTTGTTACAAGTATGATCGATAAAGGTAAGATAAACCCAAATAGTTTAGAGTTCATTAAGCATAATCAAAACGAATAAAAAGAAGCAATATGAAAATTATTCAATCTAATATTCAAAGTTTGAGTAAAAATAAACAAGAAGTACATCGTGTACTCTCGGAGAAAAACTATGATGTAGCCCTACTGTCTGAAACATGGAGTAAAGAAGGAGAAGAGAGTAACAGGGAGTACAACATTTCTGGTTATCATCGAATCCTTGTATCAAGACCTGATGGTTATGGTGGAGTTGGAATATTTCTTAAAAATTCCCTCAACTACTTAAAACTTAATATAAATAGCAACTCCGATCTCATTCAATTCGCTGCAGTTAAAATGACAAAATTTGATATAGTGATAGCCGTTATATATGTAGCTCCTCACATTGACAAGAACGAATTCGAGACCAGCATGCATGCCATTTTCCTACAACTCAGCAGATATACAAGAGTAATTATGGGTGGTGATGTAAACTGTCATCACTCAGCTTGGGGTGACGATACGACTGACCAAAAAGGTTCGATCCTCGTAACTGCCATAAACTACTCAAACCTCATACTACTCAACACGGGTGAAAAAACGTATGTTCCCTTAGAGTTAGGAAGAAGGTCGACTGCCATAGACATTTCCTTATGCTCTTCCAACTTGTTCCAAGTAGTCAATTGGAAAGTTCTACCTCAAGCCATCGGCTGTAGTCAACATTTGTTGATAGAGATGGACATAACAAGTGAAAAGACAAATGACACTCGAACTTACACGAACTATCAACAAATTTTTAAAGACATTTCATCCTTAACTGGTGAGGAAATTTCAGGGTTAGACGTTCTGAAATCCAAAATCCAAAGAAGCGTTAGGAACAACAGGAAAAAAAGTAAACACGTCCCAAAAATTTGGTGGGATCAGCAAGTAGAGGAGGCATGGCAAAACAAAGCAACATCTCTTAAAAAGTTTAATTCTCAAAGCACCATAGAAAATGCCATTGAGGTCAGAAAAAACAGAGCAATCTTTATTCGTACCAAAAAAGAATCAATGAAAAGGAGCATTAAAGAGTTCGCTGCTAGTATAGATCCTCAAATAAGCTCTAAGGCACTTTGGGATAAAATAAATAGGATAGCAGGAAACAACAAAAAGCAAAAGACCAACAACCCTATCCAGGAAGATGTTGACATGGCAGAAAAGTTCATGGACTTACATTTCGGCAATAACGATATTGATTTTGATATCCCATTGTCGTATGGAAGAACGTGTGAATATAATATCCTTAATTCAGAACTGTGGAATAGTATTCTATGCCGAAAGAAAAACAGGTCAGCCCCATCTAGTGACCAAATAACATACGGTATGTTAAAACATCTACATCCCTCTGTACGAGACATCATAATAAACGATCTTAACAAGATGTTTATAGCAGGCAACCTGTCATATCAACTGAAAGAAATAAAGGTTATCGCTATACCGAAACATGGAAAGGATCAATCAAGTATCGAAGGTAAACGACCAATTTCACTGGTTCCAACACTAACGAAAATTTTAAACAGTGCGGTTCTGGAGAAGATCCAAACCCACATAAACATCAACAACATCCTTCCTGAAAAATCTTTCGGATTCAGGAAAAACGTTTCAACGACAACATGCATTAATTTCCTCACAAATATCGTTAAGGATAGCAAAAGGAAAAAACTCATAACATCTATTATTTTCATTGATTTAATGAATGCATTCAATGCTGTCAAAACAGAACTTTTGGAAGATATTATGACAAACCAACGATTTCCTCAAGAAATTGTAGTGTGGGTTGGATACTTCCTGAGAAACAGGAAGCTATCCATGCAAGTCGGGCAAAGCTGTGTGACACGAACAATCAGTAATGGATTACCTCAGGGAGACGTACTTTCACCCACATTATTTAATTTATACACTTCTCACTTACACCTTACGCAGAATGATGACGCAGATATTCTGCAATTTGCTGATGACTTTGCTCTGGTTGTTAGAGGAAAATCTCTTGATACAGTAGAACAGAGGACTCAAGAATTACTGAACAATTTTGTTTCCAGAGCTAGAAGGTTGAACTTTCAAATTAACCCCGCAAAGACAAAATCGTTACTTCTCCTCAGGGGAAAACGCAAACTCAATATCCGAATACATAACGTACCTGTGGAAACGGTCGCGAGCCACAAATATCTGGGTATCCATATAGACCGATCCTTCGGATTTGGGATTCACGCTAAACAAACTGCAAAACAAATTCAGGAACGGCTGAGAATGATGAAAGTTATTTGTGGAACACGTGAAGGAAGCCATCCTCAAACTATGTCATTAGTTTTCAACGCACTACTACGTAGTAAAGCTGAGTATGGATCCTCAATAATCGGGAACACATGCAAAACAAATAAAGAAAAAATACAGGTCATCTTAAACGATGCTATGCGTAAAGCCACGGGTTGCAGCAAAACTACCCCTCGAAATACGCTTCTAGCTATAGCTGGTCAAGAACCTTGGGAAGTAAGAAATAAATTTGTTACAAGTAAGGAAACTGCTAGAACTGTATACTACAGAACTCCAGTTTATAACCAACTACAAAAAGTGTCAGACTTTAGAGGAGATACGAAGAAGCTGAGTTTTATGAAAAAATATTCTTGGAATATCAAGAAACTTTTATGCGCATAAGTCCTATGGTACAATCCAAGAAAATCGAAGTGAATATCTCTACAAATATTGGTATTAACTGTTCCAAGAACAATGTCAATCCCCGAGTGTTGAAACAAAAAGTGCTGGGTATCCTTAACAGTCGATACAAGCACTGCCATCGAATCTACACGGATGCATCGAAATTAGGTGATAGATGCGGTATTGGAGTCTACATAGAATCTAGAAAAAGAAAAATTATATTGGCGCTCGACCGAGAAACAAGTATTATGACAGCTGAACTTCTAGCAATTAACACCGCAACAGAAGAAATTAGAAAGGAAAGGTTCGAAAACTCAGTAATTTTGACGGACTCGCTGTCATCTTGCACATTACTTGGAAACTCTCTTGACCAAATTAATCGATGTAAAATCTTTGACGCAATTCTAAAGTCCTGTGAAGAATTGAACATACAAATTCAGTGGATACCTAGTCATATCGATCTTTCAGGGAACGATATTGCAGATGAGTTGGCCAAAGAAGGAACAGGAACTAATGATATCGAAACGATACGAAACCCAATTTTGCTCAAGGACGCTTACCTCTATTTTGAAAAACATAAACAAAATCAAGCAAACAATTGGTATACAATGTACTCACAAGAACTCTCGAAAGGTCTTAAATTTTTCAATATTCAACCACAATTCTCGGCAAAACCATGGTATCACAAAATGGATCTAACAAACACCGAAACCAGAACCCTCAATCGACTTATGGCTGGGCACGACTACAGCAAATACTGGCTAAATAAGATGCGGATAGTAGATAACCCTAATTGCGAAAATTGCAACCAACCAGAAACGGCAGAACACCTTATCTTAAATTGTCACATGTACAAAGATCTCCGAACGAAATTCAGCTTCGATGGTAAATTTACCAATATTGCTGAACTATTGAAGACAAAAGATACATTACTTCTAAAAGAAGTAGTAGAATTTTTAAAAAATGCTAAAATGAACATCTAAACTGTAACTAGATTACCAAAAAGAAACTCTAGTAAAAAAATCCTTACGATCACGTAACAAAAAATAACACAAATAAGAATACCGCTGGATATATGGTCACTGTCACCGATCCAAATGTGGTCGCACCCCCGCATCCACAACCAAACAAGAAGAAGAAGAAGAAAGAGCTTTCATTACGTCGTATGAAACAAAATGTAAACATACAGTTTTATTACAAAAAATACACAAACTGACATGAGCTACTCGTAGTTTTTTTTGTTTAGAATTTTTGTATTCTGAACAATATATTCAATATGAGGAATATACATTTTAAAGTTTTTTAACTGCAACTTTTGCTGCAGTTTTATTTGAATTCCTAAAATGTTTTATACGACTTCATGAAAGCTCGCGCGATATTTTGACATTTTAGACGATTCGCCTGTTCTCATCATCCACAAAAAAGCATTCAATTAATCAAACAAAAGTGTTGACAAAGCTCTGCTTTATTTATAAATCTTTTTGTATTTTTGTGAATAAGCTACGATTTAAAGTAATTTGTTAATGTTTCCACATCAAAATTGTTTTGTTCTAATGGTGAGACCTGATGAATCACATTATAAAACATCATTTTGCTATAATAGAAATTATTTCCTTCCAGATTTAGATTTCTGAAAAAAAAAAATTAGAACTAAGACAGATCGAAAGTGATGCGTTTCAACGGTACTCGATTCAAAGATTTTAGAGAGACAAGTTCCCTGATTCTAGATACTCCCAATCGAAAATAGCAATGAACAGGTAATTGATTTTCTTATTTTCTTCTACTCAATGGTTCAAAGGTGATGTTAAATCAGTTATGGTGGAGCCTAATGATTAGTTTTTGTTTTTAATTTAATTTAATAATTTTACATTGCATTTTTTTTCTAATTTTTGATAGATGTTCTAAAGGGCTTGAACACAATTATTTCAAAGACATAACTTCACAACGAATTGTCATAATGCATTTTTTTCCATTCAAATCTTAAACATCATGATGTCAAGTTCTCGGTTTCTCTCAAAAGTTTTATTTCTGCTTTTTCTCTGAAAAGTTTTACTTCCTTCAATAAGCGGTATCATATTTGATAAATTGAATATAATACATCCTTTCTCATAAGAAAGCTATTTTTTCTGTTAAATGCATATAGGAATCTAAAAAAATTATTAAAAACTTACTGATTATCCAATTGAATATTTTGGAGAAAATTTCATTCCGTTGTTCACCAGCTTCATGATCTCTTGTTGTCGCTAATAACCATTACCGTTCATCCTTAGTGACTGTCGTTCTTCCAAAAGTTGACTATGAATGGCAAATATAAATTGGAACGTATTCCAGCACATTAGAAAACTAAATAGTAATTACCTTTCTTTATTTAACTTTTTCTGGTAACGGTCACTTAAAAACACTTTTGTAGAGTTTGGATTGGAAAACTCATTTTGCTTTTAGGCAGTATGAAAAGCTTATAGGGTCAACAGCACTTTTTCACTACTTTTCTTATCTTTTGCATCAGTTTGGGTTTGGAGTAAGTTTATATGTTAAAAATCAAAAAAGCTGGACGATAACAAGAGATTTCTTGTTTTGCTAAAAATCAGAATATGCTCATACGCTTGATGCCGCTCGGAACCCCTATCCTTCTTCCTCGATGATATTCGAAGATATTTTATTTCCGACGCTTTCTCTGTAAGAAAACGAGAATTTACTTTGAAATGAAATTATTCTACCAAGTTTTTTACCTTATTTAACAAAATATTTATAACTACGATTCTCACTTCGGCGCTGTTAGTGATTGCGCAATAATTAATAACACGATCCACAAAATAAACACTGGTACCGTATGCGCCGGGACAAGGTGCATTTGACAGACAAGAAGTTTGGTGCAAATTTAACTTCATAGCACAGAGTTTACAGGTCCAATTCCTAAGGAATAAACTTTTCGCAACTTGACAGAACAACGAACGGAACATGACACATGGGATTACATGCAGCTTCTGGCAATGGCTTGTTATTTTATACAGATTTTATGACATGTAAAATTTCTTGTTGTTGAATGTTATCATACTTGTACCATCATTTGTTTACTGGAAACGACTTGTAAGTTATGTAGCATTAAATGACCAGTAAATTGGTTTACATGATATGACACATAAAATTGATTGTCAATAAATGCCAATGCCAATTACGTGAACAAATGAGTCAATTCACGTGTAATGTATCATTACATTTTAAACTGTGAAGTTTAGTGAATGGAGATTTACATGAGACATGCTTTTTAATTACATGAAAACGCCCGATTCCTTTCTACCCATGTTGATACATGTAAGGTTACATGAATGAGCTGAGCTGTGAATATTTGTTTGTGTTCTTTACATGTCTTTTCAAGGGATTTTTGTTTTCGCTTTCGAAATCGCAATATTCCTTGTAACGTAACATTACATTTTTTTTTCTGTGTATCGACGATCTCGCCCCAGATGTCTCTTTTTGTGCACTAGCTTTATCATCGGTCGACTGTTCCTTAGAAGTTATCCTCTCGGTGCTTTGATTGAGTGGTGTAAATTGGATCTCACTCTCTGCGCTAGATGATGGTTTTATTGTAGCTTTTGTATTGCTGTTCGACAATTTCGGTCCGTTAGCAAGAACTGCACTGTAGGAACTCATGTGTGCCGTCTGAATTCTCTCGTTCACAGACTTTTTCTGAGGGCAGCACGCCTTCAGATGCTCCGCACTACCACACAAGAAACATTTATTGATGATGCCCTCGTAAAACACGCGTGCTCGTAGGTTTCTGATCAACACGTTAGCTGGAATTTCAATGTTATCTTTAACCTCCAAATATACCGAGCGGACCGAGTTCCATATTGGCCAACCTGTTTCTTCGGCATATTTTTCTCTGACCATCCTTATTATTTTACCAAACTTTCCCATAACTTGCGCAATCTCCGGATCCTCAATTTCTGGAGGAAGATTAAACAAACGAACATACCTCAAGATTGCATTGGCGGATGACAAAGATACCTGTGTGCTCTGTTGGCCTTCATATTCAAAATCTATTGTCGGGGGTAAATTTTTCAACGAGTTCTGCATATCCTCCTCTGATTTGAACTTAATTACGATTGATTGATCCGTTTTATCCTTATACATAGATAACACTTTCTCCGGCGATAGTTCCATTTTGGTTGTCATAAACCGGAATATTTGCATATCCGTCGGCTCTTGTGATCCACGAGTAAAACGAATTCTTAGCGAATTAGAATATAACTTATTGTCTGCCATTTTGGCCAAATGATCGTAACTTTCACTACTACAACGGGAGAGATCAGCAAGCTGATATCGCGCACAATAAAAACCTGGAATAGTCTTATCTCAATAACACGTCCGATCTATACGGCGTTCAGAAGCAAACTGTTATTCAGATTTCAGATTCAGATTTCAGATTCATATTTTAGATTCAGATTTCAGATTCAGATTTCAGATTCAGATTTCAGATTCAGATTTCAGATTCAGATTTCAGATTCAGATTTCAGATTCAAATTTCAGATTCAAATTTCAGATTCAGATTTCAGATTTCAGATTCAGATTTCAGAATCAGATTTCAGATTCAGATTTCAGATTCAGATTTCAGATTCAGATTTCAGATTCAGATTTCAGATTCAGATTTCAGATTCAGATTTCAGATTCAGATTTCAGATTCAGATTTCAGATTCAGATTTCAGATTCAGATTTCAGATTCAGATTTCAGATTCAGATTTCAGATTCAGATTTCAGATTCAGATTTCAGATTCAGATTTCAGATTCAGATTTCAGATTCAGATTTCAGAATCAGATTTCAGATTCAGATTTCAGATTCAGATTTCAGATTCAGATTTCAGATTCAGATTTCAGATTCAGATTTCAGATTCAGATTTCAGATTCAGATTTCAGATTCAGATTTCAGATTCAGATTTCAGATTCAGATTTCAGATTCAGATTTCAGATTCAGATTTCAGGTTTAGATTTCAGATTCAGATTTCAGATTGGAAATGGCCTTCCGCTCATTATGAGTTGATGTTTAACAGTACATTTACGACTAGCGCTTCAACGTTAACCCAATCATCTCATACTTATACACATTGAGCTTAAATATATTGAGTCCCAAATTCGTGGCGTACACCATATGATTAAGAATAATATTAATATAATATTAATATTAATGAAAAATTTGATAATATTTTGTTCACAAGAACTATCAGTAAATGCAATGAAATGATTAACTGTTGGTAGTATATTTCAAACATGATTTACTTTTCAAATGCTAATTAAATTCCTTTTTATTCCGTCCCGATGGAATGAACACTTCGTACAGGAAATGACGTTTGGGTTGGTGGCAAAGGGGTCTGCACTTATACCCCTTCGGCTCCAAACAAAAAGTAATTTTCAGTAAGCAGGACCTCAAATATGAATCTGAAATCTAAACCCAAAATCTTAACCTTAATTCTAAAACTGAATACTTAATATGAAACCTGAATCCGATATCTGAATCAGGATCTGAAATTTGAAATCCAAATCAAAATATGATTCTGAAATCTGAATGTAAAATCTAAATCTGAAATCTGAATCTGAAATCTGAATCTGAAATTTGAACCTGAAATCTGAATCTGAAATCTGAATCTTTAAGATAAGTTAACCACCGTTAATTAATTTTGTAAATTTATTTTTCGGCATATCGGTGAAAAGTAGTTTTGAAATTGATAAAGATGGATAGAGAAGTGAGAAGAAAATCTACAGATGTTGAAAAGAGCGAAAGAGCATTTTTGCTAGGAAACTTATTAACGTACACCATATTTTACCCTGCAACATTTCATTATTTAGGAGAAGTAGTACCGGGATAGAGGTGGCACTACCTTAACCTATACCCGTCCGGGCACCCGTCCGGAGTATACGTGTTCATCACATGTAGACTTCGGACCAACCAGATTTCATTGTATAGGTTAAGGTAGTGCCACCTCTATCCCGGTACTACTTCTCCTAAATAATGAAATGTTGCAGGGTAAAGTATGGTGTACGTTAATAAGTTTCCTCGCAAAAATGCTCTTTCGCCCTTTTCAACATCTGTAGATTTTCTTCTCACTTCTCTATCCATCTTTATCAATTTCAAAACTACTTTTCACCGATATGCCGAAAAATAAATTTACGAAATCTGAATCTGAATCTGAAATCTGAATCTGAAATTTGAATCTGAAATCTGAATCTGAAATTTGAATCTGAAATCTGAATCTGAAATTTGAATCTGAAATCTGAATCTGAAATTTGAATCTGAAATCTGAATCTGAAATCTGAATCTGAAATGGGAATCTGAAATCTGAAAACAGATTATCATACATACTGAACCTGAAATTAAATTTCGCGGATATTGATGGTTTGCTTTAGTTTTAGGTTCAGAACTAAAGCAAACAGCCAATATCCGCAAATTGGATTGAAAAAGAATAAACAATCTCTTACAAGCCCAACCGTAGTTGGGCGGTTTGCATTTTATTCAGTAAAATTGGACTTTTAAATTAAACTGTAACTGCGCCTCATTCTCTTTACCTAGTCATCCGCGCGCTACAAGACACCCGACAACCTCAATCGTCGAGCGACGTCCGAACACCACACGCAAGCAATGCACCATATCGATAATCCATCCCATCCTAACACGGCTCGGCGTCTTGCCTTAGGCTGCCGAACGCATCAGATGAACATTCAATTGAACGTTCAAAAGTGAACATTCAATTGAATGTTCAAACGACCCTATCTCGATAAGGCTCTTTGAACTTATCCCCGATAAATTCAAACGAACGGATCGTTCGGTTGACGTCGCCTTAAAATTAGTAGGCGAACTGTTCGCAAAGCATCGGAATGAACTTAAGAGATGCAGTCATTTGAACCAATCGTGCCACAGCGTCATTGCGATGCGTTCATTTACAATCAAAAGTCGGCGTGCTATGTTCGCAAGCCGACGCTTCCGAAGATGAAGTTAGTTTGATGTGGTCGGGAAAAAATCAAACGTTGCTTACAAAATGATGCGATGCTTTGCACCTCTGCTTAGTGGTGGATCATGAACTCTTAGAGTCACTCTCCAAGTAACAATTTAGCTTTATTATGGTCAGCAAAACTTCGTTAGGACTATTTCATTAGTTTTCGTAAAAAGTTAAAGCGTATTCTATGCATCACTCTTATAAAGCTGAAATCTGGCTAATTGGCCCTATCCTATCATTTTTGTCATGTTTGTCGTTTTTGTCTTTTTTGTCACTATTGTCACCTTTCTCATTTTTCTCACTTTTCCCATTTTTTTTATTTTTGTCATTTTTTTTTATTTTTGTCATTGTTGTCATTTTTGTCATTTTTGTCATTTTTGTCATTTTTGTCATTTTTGTCATTTTTGTTATTTTGGTAATTTGTGAAATTTTTGTCATTTTTGTAATTTTTGTCATTTTTGTCATTTTTGTCATTTTTGTCATTTTTGTCATTTTTGTCATTTTTGTCATTTTTGTCATTTTTGTCATTTTTGTCATTTTTGTCATTTTTGTCATTTTTGTCATTTTTGTCATTTTTGTCATTTTTGTCATTTTTGTCATTTTTGCCATTTTTGTAATTTTTGTCATTTTTGTCATTTTTGTCATTTTTGTCATTTTTGTCATTTTTGTCATTTTTGTCATTTTTGTCATTTTTGTCATTTTTGTCATTTTTGTCATTTTTGTCATTTTTGTCATTTTTGTCATTTTTGTCATTTTTGTCATTTTTGTCATTTTTGTCATTTTTGTCATTTTTGTCATTTTTGTCATTTTTGTCATTTTTGTCATTTTTGTCATTTTTGTCATTTTTGTCATTTTTGTCATTTTTTTTTAATTTTTTTTTATTTTTGTCATTTTTGTCATTTTTGTCATTTTTGTCATTTTTGTCATTTTTGTCATTTTTGTCATTTTTGTCATTTTTGTCATTTTTTCAACCTTCGGTAATTTAAAAATTCCAAGGATTTTTATACCTACTGTTCATATAAATTCAAAACCAACACACATAACGTATCAAAAACGTGTAAAATGGGAATTCCAATTAAAATATGTGCTATCTAATCTGAGCGTGTTCTGTTTGGACATCTTTTTCGAGAACTGTCACTAAGTTCATGGCCGCTTAATAATCAAGAACTGAGTGATATTATAAAACATGCGAAAGAAAGCCTGGAAAAAGCTTGGAATTTTGTGTTTTATGTAGTTTTAACATAACTCTTTCAAAGCAACTAAAACACTATGTTTAATTAAAGCATTATTAGCGTTTTTAAAAATACCTGAAAACAAATGGTCAAATCAAGAATTAAAGCATTTTTGATGACTTTAATAAAACCGTCACAAAAAATGCCATCATAAAACCATAATAAAACTTCCTAATACTAGCTGGCTTCATCTATGTTACTTGGGTGGTTGTTGTTAATGGCGCTTGCTCTCTCTCTGGTGGAACCCTTGCTATATTCTCAATCCAATTCCAGCGATTTGATTTCAGTGTTATGTTATTGTTGAAGCCGTTCCGAAAGCATCACAGTTGGCTTGTTTTGTTGCCCTTAGATACAGGATCCACGGAAATTCCATAAATTTTTTTAATCAACCTTCAAACGTTAGAGAGCAAACCTTAGGAAGAAACTTTTGGTATTTATTTACAAAGTTCAATGAAGTACAATTTACCGTGTATATTTACTTTAAGGACCCTCTACCTAAATTGTTTCAATTTGTAGTTTAAGTAATCAAGGACAATAAGTAGATACAGCTTCATTAGAGAGTTTTCATCCGGAAATGGAGTTCAGCTCACCAGCAACCGAAACCTTCAAACATCAATCTTATATCTCGCCATTTGCGGAAGGACCGAACGGTTCGGATTTCCTACTTGATGGTAATTTGCAAATTTTGATACCCTGCAATCACCATCCGACGAATAGTATGCCATGCTCGATTACCATGGAGATATGCTGGTCGGTTGTTGGTGAGTAATAAAACATGCAAAAAAAAACCACCAACAACTACTAACACGAATCGTCCGATTCAGCTGATCTAAATTTAGCGAGCAAAAAAGTAACGAACCGGTTGCTATGATCCCTTCACAGTGTGATTTACGCCAACTATGATCGATGTTACATTACGAAACATGCAAAAGCAAACGGGGGTTATCGATCCGACGACACGCTCTTGTCTGTAAGAGTCAGTCATTTGCCAGTCGAATTAACGATGTTGTTATTAATCGATTGGAAATTAACACGAGATTGTTTTCATGTAACAGCGTTAAGGGTGAAAGTGAAATTGAATTTCGTTCCAGCAACCCAACAAAAATTGCAACATGAGCCTTCAGATTGAAAACTTGCAATGGTCTAGGAATTTTCAACGGATTCCTAGCAAGCGTCATCAGAGGTTGCTGAGATTGCAATTCAATGGTTCACCGTCATAGTCAATTATTGTGACAAAAGGTGATTCGATTCCGCGAAACAAGAACAGGTCAGGTTCTCACACTTGTTCCACGACTTAATGTATTTCACATGTTGGTTCAAATAATGGAGTCTATAACTTTCCAGCCCACTCGAAAACCACCAGAAGGACTCAACACTCCATATATCCATTTTTTTCAATTCTGCCCTACCGAAGTCACTTCTTGCCTGAGGAACCTAGAAGGGCTCCCTGTGTGACATATGCTTCGATTTAGCTCAAGTTTATACTCATTATTTGCGATGATTGAGCCGAGATAACGCCTTCGCGTGGACCTTCAACAGCCAGAACAGATCAGGTGAGGCTTATTAGATGAGAAATCGAGAAAAAATATTGAAATACCAACCTCGTAGGTACGATCAATTGGTTTTTATTTGCGCTCATTTAGGTGCTAATTCAATCGCATCAACGGGCGAACGAACGAACGACGTTTAAATTTATCGTAATGATTCGTTTTGTGGGTGAGAATTAGAATTCCGATGCGATCCGATCCGTTTTGAACCCTATCCCGGATAGAGTTTCGGTTCCAACTTTTGTTTTTTTTTTCAATGTTTGTTGTCACCTCACGGTTCAATCAGTTTAAAATGCTAGATGGAAAACGAGCATTAACCTCCACTCGTTTGGAATATATTAGGTAACGTAAGGTCTCAACTTGATGTGACTTCGATAGACTGTAAAATGTCACACGCTTGCTTTGATCTGAACTTTCGCGTCATGCTCAGGGCATTCTGTGATTGAAATTTCGGGGTTACACTTTACGTTAATTTGAATTTGCTTAGTTTGGAATTTAACGATTTTATAAGTAAACATGGATGTGTTTTCTTTGTAATACCATCAAGTGTACCCGTTTACACTCGGTCGGAATGAAGTGGTCTCCGAAGGTTTTTCGGGCCAGATATGGTTTGTTTTATAAGGAGTGTATTCGAAAAAAATGGAATACTTTGACTTGTGAGAAACTTCTGCATGCATGTATGGAAATTGATGAATATTTCAGTGAAGCTACTTTCTAGTATTTTGTTTACATGAGCAAATTTTTCTGACGTTATGTCAAGTGGTTTTTGAGATATCGTCGAATACAGAGGGTTACTGACTAAATTTTTTGGGCAGGATCGCGAAAAATTCAGGAAAGTCTCAGTGGGAGACCCAAAAAACAGCTGGAAATCAACTATTCAACCAAAAATTAAACGGTGAATCATTCACGGAGTCCTAGAGAATCTAATGGTGGGCTAGTTCTAATAATTCATTTCATATTTCACGGTACATGAAGTGAAGAATCATTCCATGAAGGTAGGGAATGTTACAGGTTTTATCAAGCGCAAACCAAAAATTTCGATTGGAAAGTGACAAAAAATATGTGTTTTACTGGCTCGTCTATCTGATTCACAAATAGGCCTGATTTCATTTCTGCAAGGTCACAAAGACGCTCGCCGTAAAAATGAACAAAATACGGTGGTAAAATCGTCCGCAAAATATTGAACTCATTAGTGAGGAGATATTTTGAAAAATTTCGTTACGGACAGCAAGTCTTGAGCGGGCACCTGGCAGGTTTCCAACCAAAAACTTTTTTTAACAAGTCTCACCTGACTGTTTCGGAGACAAACAAAAAGAAAAAAAAAAGAAAAAAATTTATGTCTAGCACTTGAGGTGGCCGACGATCTGTAAAAGCTGCAAATTTTTTAAGTATTATATAACAATTGACGCAATGAATAGCTAATAAAGACAAAAAAAAGCTAAATATACAAAGAAGACTGCCTTCAAATTCAACCTTTTCCCTGGAAAATATTCCGTATGTCCTAAATAGTTGATACTCTGTTCTGGTTGGAGGTACAATAACTTGAAAGCAGAGATCGAGTCATAATCAGTCAAATATGTTATTTTTGTGCCGACGGAGGACAATCTGCTAATTTTGCCATAACTTCGTTCATATGTAAAATTTAAAAGACATACACCGTTTTAGCCGATTGCATGTTTTACGGGTCATCCTGTAATTAGTGAACGATCCCTAAGTCACAATTAACATAGAGAATTTTCGTAGCTTAAAAAAACATTTCAAACCGTCTGCGTAAATTGAGATATCAAAGAATGATTCAGATGTTGGCATCGTTGAAAAATAAAATAAACAGTATCGCTCCAAGATGAAAACCTTGTGGATCACCAGATGACACATTTGCTTCAACGAGTTAACATTCAAAAGGTCTAAACATACTTTATGCAAAATACGTCTACAAACTCATGAAATTGCAGTGTTGCTGGGGACAATATTTTTTTTTTCTATTTTGTCTTTGAATTTAGAGAAATAAAATCAGTCAGTTGAAACGACTGTCTCGATCACAGTAAAAAAACAACCTTTCAAGCCCTAGGAATTTTCCTTGTTGTAGATATTGAAATATTCAATAACAATTCCCTGATCGGGTCACCCTCTGTTTCTTTTCAATTCCCATGGATGACGACGACAATGATGATCAATTGGTTCTGTTCCGATTGAAACTTTGATTCGATGTTAATGAAGTCATCCGAGAACATTGACTTCTTTGTGTTTTTCTTCCAACATTTTACTCCGTTAAACGAACCTTGATTTTGTTATTTGGGCACGGGGAAAACTTAAAACAATATCCAAGTAGCCCGATCTGCTAAGCCAAGTGAATAGGAAGGAAAATGAAAACATGATCCACCTGGTTATGTTCAAGTCGGCCGATATGCCAGCGAGATGTGTTATTTTAATGATTCAACGTGACAAAACGGGCTTGTTTGTGGAAGATGATGGTGTTGATAAGATTTTGATGTTAACGAGCCAATTGTTTGCTTAAAACAGTAACACGATTTCGAATTTTTGGGAAGGTGAGAAAATGTTGGTGTAAGGGGATCAAAAGTCTAATTAATTGAAACTGTTTGAATAAAATCAGATAAATCTCAACAGCAGTTAAAGTAATTTGGAATTTGTTTAAGTTTTTATAAGCCTACTTCGATAACTTGTGTGAATTGCGTTGAATAACTCTATAGCGTTAAATTGCTAATAAAACAGAAGTTAAAAAACATGTTTGAAGACGCAAAATTTTCATAAATCACAATTGAAAGGCTGATCTTACTGATATAAATTTTATTTTAAGTTTTTGGAACGATTAAACTTAATGGTTGTTTTTTTTCGTAGTCCTTTTCACAGATTAAACTGTGACGTAAAAACTCTAAAAATCATAAATTTACCTGTGATTCAATGAAATATAAATTATTTGCAGATATGTAGCTCAAAAACTTTGTTGAGATAAACTAACGAAAATTGAAAAGATTACTAATCGGTCAATAAAATTAGTGTCACTGAAATAAAATTTAATCGGTTTTTAAATCCTAATTTTCCAAAAACATGTTTCACAAAATTTGGCAACTATTTTTTATAACTCTCTAGTGACCCTCTAGTGACCCCGTCTTAAGGTAAAATTATCATAAAACCTCAAGGAATTTTTTTCCTTCTTAAATGTTAAAAAGATTGTGGAATAAATTAAAAAAAATAAAGTTCACCAAAGTTGGATGAAAATAATGAAATAAAAATCTTTTATCTCAACACACAGCTGAGATATTTATATGTTTTTCCATGGCCCACGTTACCCGACTCTCACCTAATAAATTCTTTGTATTTTATCAATGTAAGAAACTATGGATGTACCGTTTTTGTTTATGATTTCGTTTTCACTCGTGGAAACAGCATTTAAAATGACAGACGTTTAGAGATAATGCTGATGGCGTTAATATTAATGTAAACAGCTCATCAACACTGCCATAAAGTATGCCAAATAACCCAAATATCTTAGCATTGAGATCCACTTGAATGCGATGAATGTTTTCCCACTTCTCACTTGGCAATTCCACCGTCTTTCGCCCCCTCATAACTACTGGGAAACCTTTTCGTCATAGACATAAGCTGTCTGTGGTTCGAGAGAGCATTATGGAATTGACAACGGCAGCGATAATAAATTTGTGTGTCACAAACTGCTTACATTACTGAAGAGCCTAGAGACGAGGGGATCCGCGCTTAGAGTTCCAATGAAAGAACATTCTTGACATTTTTATTTTCGTTTTGGATCCCTTCTGCCCCCTCTTCCGGCGTTGGTTTATCCGGAATCTATTGTGCTTCCTAACGCCCACATCGCTTCAACGACAATCAAGCACCATGATCTGCCATGATTTCAAGTTTCCAATATTGTAACTGTCACTTGGATTGTTTTTATTTCACTTTCCATGTCACGCGAAACGACCGCCTGACGCCTGTTCAAATCTGAGTTATTGTTTTTAGATTTCGTGCCTCGCCGAGCTACCTACTTCAAGAAGCTACCTATAGTAGGTATTTGCGGTTCCACTTCAAGAATGTTTCGTCTAGTTCTAACTTAGCAATAATAAATTCTTCAATCTGACATCCTTCTTCCCCCAGTATTGTGGATCGGTAAACGACGGCGATTGTAATTCGATACACCTTCCCTCTGACAACTTCACAGCAGAGCCAAACCTATTTTTCTGTTGTTGATTCTGGTTGAATTGAATGATCTCCATCCAATCAAGGTACCTTCGGGGGTCCTAACCTCACAGTTAAGAATATGCAAAAATTCAAAGCAAACTTACCGCAAAAAACACAGGCGTTTCCGAATGCCAATCATCAGCTATGCTGACATCCGATCAATACGCCAAATAGTGGGTTAGTTCACGTCACCCTATACCTTCAATCAACACCACCGTCTGTTTGGCGAATCGAATCGAATTAATTGAGCAAATTGAATTCTCTTGAAACGCGAAAAACACAAAGAAGTTGATGTTCTCGAATGACTTCATTTACATCGAGTCAAAGTTTCAACCGGAATGGAACCAATTGATCATCATTGTCGTCATCATCAATGGGAATTGAAAAGAAACAGAGATTGACCCGTTCAGGGGATTGTTATTGGATATTTCAATATCTACAACAAGAAAAGTGTGTGATTGGTTTTATCAGTTCTTTGGGCATGGAAGGTTGTTCTATTGGACTATGCTCGAGATCTGACAATCGTTTCAACTGACTGATTTTATGCGTGTGTACACGCGTGTAGCATAAAGCATGTTTAGGCTAACTGAGTACTAACTCTTTGATGCAAATGTGTCATCTGGTGATCCAAAAGGTTCTCATCTTGGAGCGAAACTGTTTATTTTATTTGTTAACGATGCCAACATCTAAATCATTCTCGAATATTTAAATTTTCGCAGACGGTTTGAATTTTTTTTATGCTACGAAAATCCGCTGTGTTAAATGTGCCATAGGGCTTAGCTGCCGTTCACTAATGACAGTATGACCCAAAAAAAAAATGTAAAAATCTGTTATTTTGGTTCAAAAACCCCTTTCTTGGTGTCAACATGATTTAAAAACTTTTTTATTGGTTCAGGCACGTAGATAAACATATGAGGAAATAATCACTCGATGTGTCCACTTTCGTTCTCAACTATCATCTCCAGGCGAGATCTATATCGGGAGCATACCTTCACAATTTAAGCCTCTGAAATATCGAGAAAGGTTGTATGCAAATACCACACAGTAATTAAGGGCAACCTTAACTCTATCTTGTGTTTGAGCAGAGGCCGAAGGTAGAAGGAAATTCATAAAGTTCAATATGATCATTTCCAAGTTTTAAAGATGGTTTTTTGTGGCGTTACTGCGCGTAATGAAAAGACTATTCTATTTAGAGAAATTCAAAGTTAGGAAATGTGCTAAAACCTACACTCGCAGTGATTCTTATTCGGTATTCGTGAATATGTCTGCCCTTACAAGAAGCGTAAAGCTGTATTTCGTCAGCAAAAATGTGGATTGTACGATATTGAGAAGATTATTAATGTATAAGCTAAACTAGATTGGTCCAAGAACAGAACCTTGAGGCACCCCGAAACTTACTGATAAAAACTTGATAATCTATTGTTAGAAATTATAAATATGACAGCTGATGATAGAAAAATGAAACTCCTATAAAGTTTATCACGCAATTTTCTATGAGAATAGGTATCAAATGCTTTTGTTCATTCATGAAGAACATGTATCTATATATTATTACTCCCATCATCAATCGATTTTTCAACATTATCACATATCTTAATCATTGCTTAATCTTCCAAACCGATTGCGTACGATGTGACTTAATAAACAACAATTTTTATGATGTGTAAAAGAAGAACTAGAATAACTAATGTCTGTTGTAAAACAACTGTGGAAAAAAATGGTGCCGGGTAGAAAATCAGGTTCATTATCGCCCAGCAGACGATTTCATTCTTTTTTGGACGGATGTTTGTATGGAAAACATAGTAATCCATGTATTCTTGGTTTTTTCTTTCACAAAATCAAAATGTATTACGAAGAAGGTTGTAAATTGATAGAAATTTCATTCCTGCTGTGTATAGAAATAGAAATTGTTCCAACAGAGCTGGTATTGAAACACAAGAGCGAATTGAATACTCGCTTTAATTGTGTATCAAATTTGTTTATCGGAATAATTAGCAGGTCATTTCTGAATGTCTGTTCTTCTTATTTCGAATTCTGTTGAAATATTTTCTTTTTCGAAACAAAGCACGAATGAAGTTTTTATAAATTTACAAAATTCTTTATGAAAAATTTTGATTTTGTTATGGAAATAAGTAAAACACATCAAATATATGCTTGTTGTGTTCAAATATAAGCGCGTGGAGACAAATGAAAACAACACCAATTTGTTGCACTTAGTTCAAGCTTCAATGTTGTTTATAAGTTTTAAAAATTCACTTGCACATTTTTGCAATAAACGCTCGTAAAGTTGAGTAAAAATAAAATTTAAAGTTGCAACAAGTTGGCTAGAAAACGTCATACACATATTTTCTGTTAAAGAAACATCTTCACCTAAAAAATCTGCATAAAATTTTATATATTTCCGGTGTATTGTTTAACATTATATACACACTAAGGACATCATCATTCGACATGTTATGTTTCAGAAAACAATAGACAAAATTCTGCTTATGTAATATATTTGAGTAATGGGAAGTGATGTGTTAAATTTTGTATAATGAGGTTTTATCATTAGATTCATAACATTTGAATTACGCTTTTCATGGAACATACTAGCGGCAAGAAAAAATGAGATATGTCGTATTTGGTAAAAAAACGAGGTATCCGCAATGTGTGAGTATTGCTGTATTTTCTAAGGTATATTGTATATTAAAATCATAAATTTGCAATCAAAAATTTATCAAGCAAATTTGATCCGAATATTTATCTGATGAATTTCATCTCTTACTTTTTTTTCGAAAATTTGATTTATTTTCATCAAAGGTTACAGGCTCTCCTAAAAAAGCTTATTTTATGTTCAAATAAACCAAGTTTGATCTACCAGACTCTGAATAAACAAGTAAATGAAAGTGAATTTTGCTCACCTTTTAGGTTAAGGACCAATTTTCTAAAGCAACGATTGAATAAGAAAACTTTTAATTTAAAAGTGCTTTTAATTGAATAGTCCTATATAAACATGATTTGATTTGATTTTTTTTTTTCATTTGAGCTGTGTTGGTAAAAAATTCATAGGAAAATATCAGTCACAAACCCCCCCCCCCCCATGAGTTGGTTCTTCCTACGGCCCTGTCAGTAAGACCAACCTTTCAATTGTGATTTAATAAAATTTCGCGTCTTCGAACAAGTTTTGAACTTTTCTTTTAGCAATTTTATGTTATTGCATTATTCAGCGCCATTTACTCAAGTGAAATAAGTGTGCTTGTAAAAACTTAAACAAATCCCAAATTACTTTGACTGCTGTTGAGATTCACCTGATTGTATTAAAAAAATATAAGTTAATTAGCTAGCTTTTTATCCTCTTAAACTTGAACAATATCAACCTTCTGCCACTTTCCCAAAAATTTGAAGTCGTGTAACTGTTTTAAGCAAACAATTGGTTCGTTAACATCAAAATCTTATCAACATCATCATCAACACACAAGCCCGTTTTGTCACGTTTTATCATAAAAATAACACTTCTCTCCGGCATATCGGCCGACTTGAACATAACCAGGTGGATCATGTTTTCATTTTCCTTCCTCTTCACTTGGCTTAGCAGATCGGGCTACTTGGAAGAATTTAGTCGATCTCGTTTATCGCGTGTGTAATTTTCGCTAGAACATATTGTACAAATTTCGAAATTCAAGCTCATCGAACATTTGTTTTGAACAGTTTTGTTTTCTTCGAAGTGATATCGGTGGAAACTTAGGGAAGGGTAAAATATTTATCGGTAACGCTTTGCCGTTAATTTTACGCGCGTGGTGAGCCACTCGTGATCTTTACACCTAATTAAGCACGCGGAACTGCGAGTGTAAGTTTCACGGAGACAATTCCACTACGACTCGTTAGTGGAATGTTTCGGTTTGCAAGCGTTGATTTTCAGTTTGGTTCAGGAATAACTACGTCAAAAAAATATCAGTTTCTTTTCGAAACGATTTTTAAATTTTATTATTTTTTATTTTCACAGAAACGACAGATACACCTAGAATCTAACAAATTTATATCAATGTGATGTACAAATTTTTTTTTAGTAGTTTAAGGTTATTTGAAGTTCCCTATGGTAGTATCATTAGGTCACTTCTGTTTGTCAATGTAATTTAATAAATGTATGATATTATATTTATTGGAGAAACTGTTTAAATCACAGTCAAAATAACTTTTAAGTACTCATAAATGGACAGTCCCTAAACATATACGACCTTACGGTGCAATTTAGAGATGTTGAAAGGAGGTTGGAACTATTATCAAAAATCAAAAAAATGCAACCTATTCGAGGCGTTAACCTGTCAAAGGCTCCACCGAACGGCCTGTCAAACATAATTCGTCTCATTCAGGCAAACTTCGACCTCACCATTTTTGAGACCCCGTTGACGCGACGCAACGTTCGGTTTGGTGTCTCAATTGATGACTTGCTACCTTCGGAAACGAAAAATTAACATACTTAATCAGCCAGCACGCGTCAAATCTCTTTCCACTGTCAATCACCTGTGGCAGTCGCCGTCATCGTCTGAGGAGTAGGAGAGTTTCGATTTTTATTTGATTAGTCCCGCCTCAATTTTTGTCAATCCTGGGGGCCTTGCGGATGACCTTGTGGCCAGGCAGCGTCCCAACGTCGAGAAAGAAAACCGGAGATATACCGGATTAGCCAAACACAGTGCCTCGAGGGATTTGGAGGATTTATTGGAATTTTTTTTTGTTTTAAACACATAAACTAGATTCCTCTAGGCTGCAAGCCATGCCTCAGGTACTATAAAACTACCAAAAACGCGTCGTCAAAACTGGATCAGTAGGCTGTAGGTCGAAGCTCCAAAATTGGTGCACCGTCAAAGCAATTTGCATCGCTTGCTACCATTTTTCAAACGGATGGCAAATACCCACCCATTATAAACATTTGGAACGATTTATTTATTGCTATTGCTACCAGAGATTAATCGCCGTTTAAGTTGGATAATATTAACAAATCGTTCATTTATGTGACACTAATTAAACTTTTGCATGTTTGCTTGTTGACATTTTAAAAGAAATGGGAAGGATATATTTTCATAGTAAGAAAATATGAGTTGGCCTCTTCAGATTTAAGAAATAAACCGGGTTTTCGGATTACCAATATCGTGTTTCGATGTATCCTTTCCAATTATTAGATCATCATTCTTCCATTTCATTGCCTTCAATTATAAGAAAATACGGAAAAAGTATTGTTTTTCTAAAAATATTTCGCTTTTATTCAACTGTTTTTCGGATTAATCCTCGACCAACTTTAAATCTGAAGATTTCAACTGTAAACACAGAACTGCCTCATGGGGAGATTAGTGTCAATTTTTTTCCTAAAACATTTTTTAAAAATGTATACATAAAAAATAGTAAAAAAAGTGATACTAAGAGTATCTGATTATTCGGGTTAGAGTTCTTTTATATTATTAGTTCTTCATTTAAAATCATTACTCTCAAAAATAAGTCCAAAAAGTGTTCAGTTTTTTTTAAGCTTTAAAAAAACGAAGGATCTTGAAGGCTACATTTGAAGGAAAAACTTGTTTGGAATTCTAATCAGATTCATTTTCAACACTTGTAAACTCGCTACATTCTGATTTTAGTTTAAATCTTTGATTTTGAAGTATGGAAGAGTGGGGAATCATATGTCTCTTTTTTCATTGTTCCATAACTTCTTTATTATAAAAGATAAAATGGAAATAAAATATGTTATGGGTTTCTATATTTTTGAGGTATCAGAAGGCATTTTTTTTTAAATTTTGAAAAAATTATTTTCTCCAAGTTCTGACTGTATAAAAATATGCAATATTGTTCGATATCGTGGGCACTAAATCCAAATTAACCAAAAAACATGCAAATTTTATGAGCTGACCCAAAACTGTCATTTCATAATTCATTTTGTTATTTTAAAGCAATTCCAGATGAAGAAATAAAAAACAAAGTTTTGTATGATCGAATAGATTCAAAAACCAGGCTCGCGACCGTTTTGGTTAAATTCCTTATATAGGCCGGACAAAATATTTTTCGTAACTTTTCATTTGGCATAAGAAAACTTTTAGATAGGGAAAACGTTTTTTAAGATATGAATGTGTATAAAAACATAAAAATATAGGCGGCCCAAGATGTGTGGCCCACGATTCCCCACAACCTATGATTTGCAAATTGGTTGCGTTTGTGGACTTCTTGAAAATGACAGGACTTAGATTTCAAGCGTATGAGCATATTTTTGTTATGAACTTTAGGTTCCCCATTGATGCAAATAGCGGGTGCTTGTTTAATTATTTTAGTAATTTTTTTAAAGCTTGTTAAACAAAAGAAGCAAATGATGCGTATTTAAATCAACAGCATATAGAAAAATATGCTTACGCAAAGCCACGGCGATATCAGTTGCATTGAGATGTTTATCTCAACACACATCTGAGATATTCAGAGTGGCCCACGTTATCCCACTCTCCCCTAGTTATAAACAATATTAATAATGGTAAAGAACAAACCAATAAAATATATTTTCAGCAGAAGTTTCCTGAATCTGATGAATTAGTTATTTTATCATCAATAAATCAACATTAAAAGTTCATTTTATTATTAAAATCCTGTGAAAAAAATTAAATTTAGATTTTTCAAAGAACGTTATTTTGAAAATGAGTTCAGGTAATTTTTTATATAAGTGGTTTTTACCTTTTATGTGTTTTGTTTTGGGCAATTTTAAGTTTGAATTCGAAATCTGAATTCAGCATTTTGAACCTGAATAATTTTTTTGAATTTCTAAGTTTATATCGATTTATGAATCTAAATTCAGAACAAGAATCCCCAATAATCATTTACAGAAAGACAGAATCCATAACAGAAAACTGTTGAAGTCTGTCTTGAATTTTGAATCTTTGATTCTCAATTTGATTTTTTTTTTCAATTGATTATTCGTAATTCAGCTAGTGAAACTGAATTAAAATTTCGTATGATGAAACTCTAATTCTTCAAACCCGGGATGACCAGCATGGAACTTTTAAGATATTCAATTCTGCATAAGAATTTAGAGTTAAAATTTCCAACCCAAATCGTAAAAATGGTTTGTTATTTTAAATATTCACTTTTAATATTCCAGAATGATGATATTCGAACATAGAAAATTAATCTTATTTTAGTTTTAAATGCAAAACCAAGATTCCTATCAGAATTTTGTCCCAATGATGAACCGAACTTAAAATCAAAAATATTTGATACAGATTCCACAATCCGTTAACAGGCAAAAATTTAGACTAAAAAATCAGAAGAATCAGAGCATTGGAAATTATTCAAATCTAGGCAAACCAAATATTTTTCTGCACTCATCCGGGCAGTGCAAATCCAGACTGTTTCATTTAAAAACCTTGTAAAATCCTGGCCTTCGTTTTCAAATTTTTTACTTAATACTGGGGTATATCCTAGCAAATTAAGGAATTCTTCAATAAAAATCAAGAAGAAAAAAAACTCGAATAGATGTTTTTTTCATCGAAAAACATCAGCTTGTTTATTTGGATAAACGCAATTTAAATTTTTTTTTGATTTTGAAAATAAAGAAAAATTATTCTGATAAAATCCGGCAATCAGGCAACCCAAATGAGTATATTCTTTTTGAAAATTCGATATTCGAGACTAAGGACTGTATCCGAAGTTCATGTACAATGAATAACTTTTTAAAGTGTTTTTCGAGAACAGTTTTCAAATATCTATTACAAGTTAGAAAATTTGGAATAATTCGTAGTAGAATTGTGGACTTGGGATAAGATTTTGAGGTGTTGGCCATAGTTTTGAGTTGAGATTGTTATTCTAGATTCACTTTAGTCGTTCATCGAAATTTGATAAGGAATTTCAAATTTTCAGTTTAGAGAAGAACATTTTTCTTTACACGTTTTGGACCGTTTTGTTTTTTGCTCTATTCGGTGCAATTTTATTTTGACTCGTCCATGCTTAGCTCAAAAAGTGGCTATCACTGCCATCCGTTTTTCGGGGGGAAGGAACGTTTTCTATTTAAGAGCCGAATGCCCGGCTTTGATCCGATTAATCAGGTATCCTGCAAACAAAATCTTATTTTAATTTTAAAAAAATCATTCAAAACGGTAAATAAACTTCCTCCTAGGTTCAGGATTGTTTTGCAAAGTTTTGTTTCACTAGCAGCCCGGGCCACTTAAATAAGTTTCCGGGCCATTTTCGGCCAAAAGAACTTCCGGAAGAAGAAGGCGGCAAGGTTCGCAGGATTTGGTAACCGGGAATTGACCTAAAAGGAAAGAGTATCAGTTATTGATAGAAATTCTACAAATTTACCTGTCGGTTCATGCAGTCGTTTATTTTCATTGCTTTAAAAACACATTCCACTTATGTACATGTATTGTTTGGATGTGTATTCAAGTAACACTCGCATCACAAGTATCACACAATCAATCATAAGAACAAAGTTGAATTTTCTATATAAAGCGTAAAGCATATAGCATATAGGCATATAGCTGAATGCCTAGGATCAATCATACATTTGTAGTTGAATCAATCTTATTTACAGTTGCATCTATTATACCATTATAGTTGAATCTACCGTATTCATAGTTGAGTTTGAGAAGTCAACCAGGAATGTCTAGTTGAATCTATTATATTTTTAGTTGAATGCATAAAATCAATCATACAGTTGTAGTTGAATCCATCATATTTATAATTGAACCAATTTTATCATTACAGTTGAATCTATTCATTAAAACAAAATTGTTCGATGAATGAAACTTAATAATAATAATAATAATAATAATAATAATAATAATCTATTATATTTATAGTTAGTTGAGTAAAGTCAATCAATAGTTTGTAGTTGAGTCAATTATATTTATAGTTGGATGCGAAAAACAACTACACTTTGATGATTGATATATCTAGCTAAAATAATTGGAACAACGGTCGACTTTTTCTCCGTGAATGCTTTAGGAATGTGAATTATTCTTAATATGAATCCATTTAATAATGACGATGTCAAATGTTATAACCGTTTCGTATTTTTTCTTCTAATTTCAGGCACACGTGGTTGCCGCCTTCGAGCAAAGCCTCTCGAACATGACTCATCGTTTGCAGGCGCTGACGGCAACAACAGAGAAAAAGGTAACAAAATCAATTTCAAACTGACTTATTCAAAGTAATAAGTGTTTTTTGCTAATCCAATTTTTTTTTCTTTTTTTTAAACTTCCAGGACAGCGAAATACTCGAAATGCGACAGACGATCGAACTGCTGCGGAAACAGTCCATTCAAGCCGGTCTCACCACAGCCCACATGCAGAGCATGGGCGTCCAGGTTAACGGGCAGGTCAATGGAAATGGGGTAATTTCTTATTAAATTCCTTACTTAATTCTGGTTTACTGATAACATTATCCTGATTTTAGAATGCTGAACCAGCTGCAGCTCAGACGATGCCAACGGGAGCAGAAATACAGCGTCATCACAGTTCAGATTCGATGTGCTCGTTGAATTCCATCAGTTCCGGTTGTTCTGCTCAAGACAAGAAGAAAAAGAAGGGATGGGTAAGTTCTTTCAATGACATCACTGTTCCAACTTTTCCTAAAATAAACATTCTAAAAATTCCAGCTCCGAAGTTCATTTACCAAAGCGTTCTCACGCAATGCCAAAATCTCCAAAACGAACCGACACGTCAGCAGCCAGTCGTCGAATTTGGACCAAAATCATCACAGCAGCAACCATCACCACCATCATCACCATCATCATCACCACAGCAACGGGAACAATAATACCGGAAACGGCACAAACGGGAACAATAATGCGCTGCCTTCTTCGAATGGTAGCGGCGGTAAAATTGTCGAGCAAACGCAATCAACGCACAACGCACAACAAATGCCACAACTGGTGTCATCGCCTACTAAGAGCGGAAGCCCGCTCAAGTCGGTCACGCTGGTTGAAAATGGTGAGATTTGTTAATGAGGTTATACAGTTAAAGGTTTTAAATTTTAAATTTTTATAATTTTAGCCAAACCAATAGACGCCATAGAAGTGAACGGCAATCCCATGGTGGAGGACCTCAAGAAGCAGCTTCGTGAAAAGGACCTCGTTCTGACGGATATCAGATTGGAAGCACTAAATTCCGCCTCCCAACTGGAATGTCTCAAAGATACGGTGATGAAAATGCGCCAGGAAATGATGAATCTTAAGCAGAACAATGAACGCCTCCAAAGGCTAGTAACGACGAGGTCTTTAGCTGGAAGCGAAGTATCCCTGGGTCCAGTCAGTCCTAGCGGATCAATGGGAGAACCTCGAAGGTACAGCTTGGCCGCAGATAACGGCATGTCTCGACCGCCACTGGATCTCCCACAAAATCTAGACGAAACCGAGGAAGACAATATTCCACCGGCTCCTGCTCCTGAGCCCCCACCAGCTCCCCTAAGTCCTGCCATCATAGCCGAGCTGTCCCCCACGATCGAACGGGTAGCCATGGTTGACGAAATCCTCACAACTCCCGCAGAAGATGTGGCCGATCCGGTCGACGGCAAAAAGATTGCTATCGCCGTCTATCTCGGCCAGCCAGAATCCTTCGGAAAATACGCCGAAGATATGAACGAATGTGATAACTACCAAACTGCCAACGGAGAAAAGTCAGAGACCGAGAACGGTATCGACCGAAACGGGCGTAAATCCATCTCCGACCCACAGGAAGTCGGTCCAACCGGCCCCAATGAATCCATCATCGCCTACACGTACATCTCCGGGAAAACCACCTGGCAAAACCTGGACTACATCGTGCGCAAAACATTCAAAGACTACCTGGGCAAAATAGACCCCGGAACAAATCTCGGACTAAACACCGATTCCATAACTTCGTATCACCTAGGAGAAGCCAAACGTGGTCCGGAAATGGGTTTCCCAGAGCTGCTACCCTGTGGTTACATAATCGGTCACGTGCGGACGCTCTACATCTGCCTTCAAGGTGTCGGAAGTCTAGCCTTCGAAAGTCTTATCCTGCGAAACATTGTTCATCGATACATCTCCCTGCTAACCGAGCATCGAAGGCTAATCCTCTGCGGTCCTAGCGGAACCGGTAAATCCTACCTGGCGAGAAAGCTAGCCGAATTCCTGGTCGCCCGATCCGGTAGGGACAACCCAGCGGAAGCGATTGCCACCTTCAAGTAAGTCCCCTTCTTTACCCAACAAAAACCAATCAAATTACAACTTTTATCTCTTCATTTTAGTGTGGATCACAAGTCTTCGAAGGAGCTGCAACAGTACCTGGGGCACATTGCCGAGCAGGCGTCGATGGCCAGTGGTGTTGAGGGCCCAGCTGAAGAGCTGCCGGCGGTCATCATTTTGGACAATCTGCACCACGCCTCCGCCCTCGGGGATGTGTTTTCCTGTCTGTTGAGTGCAACGGCGGCCAAGCTGCCCTGCATCATCGGGACGATGTCGCAGGCTACGTGTAACACTACCAACCTGCAGCTGCACCACAACTTCCGATGGGTTTGTATATTAAGTTATTGTGCTATTTAAACTCGGCTAAGGAACAGAATAGGGCATTTGCACAGTGCATTAGTATTAGTAAGCCGTTGGGCACACAAAAGTGGCAGCCTAATGCAAAATGAATACGATTCGAAGGAAGGAAGTTAGTTTTTGACTTTATTTATGAAAACTATCGAAAGTTTTTCAATAAGCAGCATATTTTTAAGAAGCCAGTGCATTTGTTTATTTGTTCGCAATTTTGTTTTCTGATTTCGAGTGAGATGCTTTGAAAAAATTAAGATTCTGTGTAGGATACGACTGTTTCCTGAGGATGCAGATTAAATATTGCTAAAGATCTTTATAAATTTCGCAACGAAAACACTTGGCTTCATCTTCCGGGTTAGAAATTCTAAAAGATACACCCGAAAACTTTAACAAAAGATCTAGGGGAACCGTTGAATGTACCTTTCAAACATAATAGTCATGTGTTTCCATTTTGTTCTGGTAGTTTCTGGACTGCTACTCAATCAAATATTCACCAAATTGATTCAACTTGTTAGCCAATAATTCTAAATATGCTTATTGGCACTTTTTTTTGAGAAAAAGCGCATTCATTTAAGTTTAAAACAACATTTTAGCTAAATTTAGCCTTTTTTGCTTATAAAAACCACTGATGTGTGCCCAACAGACCTCTTGTATGTGTGTGTAGCAAAAGCCCTATAGGGCATTTGCTACACACACATACATGAGGTCTGTTGGGCACACAATAGAGGTTTTTATATGCGAAAAAAAGCAAAATTCAACTGAAATATTGGTTTTCCCTTAAATGAATGCTCAATTTCCCAAAAAAAACACTGAGAAAGTTTTTTTTTCTCAAGGGATTTTAAGCGACAATGGCTTATTCATCCCGAACTGAGAAAGTATATTTCGAATCATTTGATAACAAGCGGAAATGATCTGATTTTAGGATTGAATTTTGGGTTGCCATCTTTATCGTGAGTGAAAAAAGTACATTGAAGTCTTTTTAATATTAAATTTTACAGAATTTGTTGATTCTCATCCTTCAAAAACTCCTGTCATAGATTATCCATATTTACATTGGATTCGAGGTTAGAACTTAAATGTAGGTTCTCATCATTAATTTTCAATACCTTAGCGCTGATATTGCTCATATCATGGTTGAGATTTTCTCAAAGAAATTTTGTATTATTTAAAAGGCTTCTAGTCCTCTGACATTTGTTAAAAAGGATTACTTTCAAATTGCCAATCACAATTTCAAATAAAAACATTTTCTAACTGTTCAAAATTGTCCTAAATGTTATTGGGATTGCAACAAATTAACTCAAAAGACCACCTTAACAAGCAGGGGCTCGTACCAAATACTATCATTTATGAAAGCACGTTAAACATCCCAAATGAGATTAGATTGAATTACTTGTAGCACACATAAAATAAAACATTATTCAATTTATTAAATTAAGCTCAAAATTTGCACATTTTCAATTATCATGGAATATTTTAAGATTTATGAAACAATCAAGTATTGTTCTAAAAAACCTAGTTTAATAACATTCAAAAAATCACGAATCGAAAACCTTTAAAATTTACTTTTTGGAATTTCTTAGTCGATATTGTGTAGATATATTATACGCACTCAAGTGAATTCAAACTAAATTTTAAAATCCTTTACGCAGTCAGTAAAGAAGCATGCATTTATGTAAGTGGTTTCGTGGGAAATGGCAAAACCAATCATCAAACAAAACCTTGCTATTTAAAATCCATTTTGATCTGATTTTTAAACAATCGCTATTGTTACTCATCTTTCATTAATGGGTTAATAAGATGAAACTTCGTTATACTTTTCCTGGGCCTGGGATGATCCCTAAAAAAACCTTATACTTTTCCTATTATGTAGCACCGAACAGAAAAGCGACAGTTTTACTAGCGACACTTTTTACTAGCGAGATTTCTGTCATTCGCAGGTTTGTTTTTATTTTTTCAGTCCATAAGTTCGGTCACATAATTTGGTTTTTATCTGCATGCATAATACAAAACAGCTAAGGTTTTTGAAGCAAATTTTTATGCGAAATTTTATGCAAGGGCCTAGAAATAAAAGTAGGCGATGACTGAATGAAATCGCACGCGTTTTCTTTTGCTTTGCTAATAATGAAAATAATTCTCGTTTTTCATTTGAGTGAATCTTTACAAATTGACATTAAGTGGTATCAACGACAACGTATCGCCGGATATCAGGGATGACCTTGATTGCAGTCCTGTTCTAGTGCAAGTGATAAATAAGTAATTTTATTCAGTTAGAGTTTTTGTGAAAGGATTAATACAGTTTGGCTAACGTGGCACCAAGCTTCAACGTAATGGTCTAATGAATGATTTATCCCCCGAGCTAAGAGGGAAGATTTGGGTTGCTTTGATTGAAAAATGTGAGCACCGCAGAGCGGGACAAATCGCGTTTGTGACGTCATATTCACCCAAGTAAACATACCCGATCAGGAGAGCATATCAAAATTGTAACACAAACCCATCTCGACGAGATATTATTAATTTATTAGGATATAGCTTTGATTTCATAATCTTCGTTATGGTCCTTTTAGAAAAAAATGATTATATCTCTTTTGTTTTTGTCGGGCAAGCAAATGTCTCGAAAACTTTTATTGGAAGTTTGAATGGTCTCATTCCAATGCATCAGACATGGTTCTGTGAAAGCGTGCGGGCCTCTCAACCTGCAGGTCGAGGATCGAATCTCCTGGCTGGAAACACAATGCTTGAAAGTTTGAGTACAATTCAGGAGGAGGCAGGTACGTCAATCCATTCAGCGGGACAATTTTCGAATTTTGACCTGAAATTGAGTTTTTCGGCATGTACCAAAAAGGTACATATGCGTACCTTCTCTCAGAATTGAACGTACCTCAATAGTTTCAGAGTTATAGAACTATGTGATTGTCCCGTTGAATAGACGGTTCGATTTCAGGATCTCGCGTATTAAAAGAGCAAAAAAACATACTTTTTCCGGAAAATTGATGTACCTCGGAGGTACATCAAATTTCAATAACAATTTTTTGTCAAACTTTGAAATTTCTCATACTTAGTTATATAAACTTTTTTCCGGTGACTTTATATACTCAAACAAATATCATATTTGAGTTGCTTGAAGAATTTCAGGGCGATTTGATGCATTATTTGTCATACTTAAGTGTACTTAGTATGAAATTTTGCTTAACACTAATTTTTATGTAGTTGAAAAGCAAATGTTGAATAATTTTGCTGTTTTTTGACCGATTTCCTTCGTTCTAGAAAATATCTGATGTACCTCGGAGGTACATCAAATTTCAATAACAATTTTTTATCAAACTTTGAAATTTCTCATACTCAGTTATATAAACTTTTTCCAGTGACTTTAAATACTCGAACAAACATCATATTTCATCAACTCAAATATGATATATAGTTTATATAACTAGGTATGACAAATTTCAAAGTTTGACAAAAAATTGTTATTGAAATTTGATGTACCTCCGAGGTACATCAATTTTCCGGAAAAAGTATGGTTTTTTGCTCTTTTAATATGCGAGATCCTGAAATCGAACCGTCTATTCAGCGGGACAATCGCATAGTTCTATAACTCTGAAACTATTGAGGTACGTTCAATTCTGAGAGAAGGTACACATATGTACCTTTTTGGTACATGCCGAAAAACTTAATTTCAGGTCGAAATTCGAAAATTGTCCCTCTGAATGGATTGACGTCTGATCGGGCTCTCCTTGCCTACAAGTAATGCGTGTTAGACCAAAAGTGCATACAAGCTTTTATGCAAGACTCATATTTTTTCATTTTGGTTGGTCTAATTTGCATTTGCATTTTGATTGAGATATAATCTTGGTATAATGCTATCGAGGGCTGATATAATTTAATTATGCTTGCATGGACTTTTTGTTATAATTTGAGATATTTTAACATCCTACGAGTACTAAATTATATCTCAGTTTGATAGGAAAAAAATGAATATCAAAATATCTCATCATAGGGCTTGTGATATAGCTCAGTTGGCAAGTCTGTTGTCTCCTGAGCCGATGTCCGCGAGTTCGAGCCCAAGAGTAAACATCGAACACAGTTGTACCGGATAAGTTTTTCAATAACGATCCGCCAACTGTAACGTTGATAAAGTCGCGAATGCCATAAAGATGGTAAAACGACTATAATCGAAACAAAAAAAAAAAAATATCTCATCATGATATAATATTGTTTTTCTCTTCTGATCGGGTGAGCACTAAAGCTTTGCATTTTATAGCTTTATTCCAGCATGCAAGTGCTAAATTACACAATATTAGCACATCAAGTGCAATTTTGCATTACAACTGCCCTTCGAGTGCTATGCTGCATCATATTAGTAATATAGCACTTTTTTTAAAATGTAACTAGCATTTTATCAGCTTTGTTCAATGCTTTTGAAATGCAACATACCTAGGTCTAAATCCGAATAACAAATGCTATATTTTCTAAGCATTAAACTGGCATCACACAAGCTTGCTTTAATGCATTTTCTCACATTGTAAGCACTACAGTGGCATTAGGTCAAAGCACATTAGCATTGATTGATGCTGAATTAATGTAAACTTAGGGCACTGGCCGATAGAAATTTGATTCAAATAGGGCTTTTTTCAAGGAAATATAACGTTTACCTGCTGGTTTTGATTATCAGATTATCGCTTCAGATTATCCTGATCAAATTAATGTACAATTTTGATTCCTTAATGTAAATAAACCATCCTGAACATTGAAACACTCTACAATCAATAACTAAGTTGGTAGAATTTCTTGTTTTAGTACAATCAGCGAGAGAATGAAAAGTTTTATAAATTTTTCTAATGAAATAGTAATCTCTCTGTTTGTGACATTCCAACTCTTTTTTTTTCTTAATTTGTATCAATTTGATGTCTGCTACAAAGTTGTTGCCAGGAAAATTTCCTATTAGATCATGTTATTGACATATGAAGTTGAAATAACGCTAAAGGTAAGACAAGCGTTTTCAAAGTGATTAGTATGATTTTGTCTTCGAAAAAAACCACCAATTTTTTTTTAACCTAAAGGTAAAAAAAAAATTCTAGATTCCCCGATGGATTCTTTAAAATTTTAGCTCAAATGAAAGGAGAAAGTCCCAACTTTCAAATGATGCAAAAATTAGCTATGCTTTTTTTCGAAATATAGATACTTTGGATTTACCCGGATATTGCCCGGATGAAATGCTGGCAAGTTTATTTAAAAGTTTTTAGATAATTCTACCAATCATGATGACCTATTCAGAAAATTGCTTTTTTTTCAAATCCTCACAAATTATCTAAAAGCTATTTTGAAAACGGGAGATGTTTTCCTTTAATCTGTACCGCAAACTTCTTTAAATTACTGATTACTACCTACTCCAATTTTTTCAAATTTCGAAAAAGCAAAATAAAATTTATTCCAGATGCCATGAAATCCGTGATTTATGTTTTATAATTTTGTAGGATTGATTCACATTATAAAAATAAAAAGTTTATTCAAAAAGTACTCAATTTTTTAAGCAAGTTTTAACTAAACTGCTCTTATTTGGATGTTTGAAAAACGACTTAAACGCTGCTGACGTGTTTCTATACAAAAAATGAAATTTTTTTTATGTATTGATCCCGATTCTCTAGTTTCGATTCCTTTTTTTGAATTCTAGAACTTGAATTACTTGATTAAAGTAATGTTGATTTTTTTTTTCATTTTCGGGGCTAACAAACGCATCAACACTTGAATCTCGTTCTCAAGATGTTAAAGACTTATTAAATACTTTTCATCATATTTGAAAATGTGTTAAAGGTAATTTGTTTAAATCGTAACCATTCAATCCAGTCGAGAGTCTGGTCTGGTCAAATTGAACAACTTGAATGATACTTTTTTCCTTTGTCATCAATGTTGAATCAAATGTTTTTGTTCTGAATTTTTGGTTTTTAAACCCCTTTTTCTCGACTATTATCTGTGATTTGAGCTTCTGAAAACCTTAGGAAACGAATTTTTGCAGTATTAATAGCGGGGTTCAATTTCTAAGCGTTTGATTTCAACTGAAAACAAGCCCATCAAGCATTTTTAATCTTCCTAATTACAAATTTGAAAATATCATATTATTAGTAAAATGTTCATTCACTCTGACAATATTTCCACAAAAAATACAACAAAAACTTCTTTTGTAAATTAGTCATTGTCTGTTAAAGTTAAAGTCTGAAGGATATTAACGCACGGAATCAACACTTATTTTCAATGCATTTTCTCCTATCTTTCAACCCTAGGTCCTAACGGCCAACCACATGGAACCGGTCAAGGGCTTCCTCGGGCGATACCTGCGGCGAAAACTGTTCACCATGGAGCTTCAATTCCAGCAGGCGCAACCCCAACTAGAGAAGGTCCTCCGATGGCTCCCCACAGTTTGGCAACACATCAACAGTTTCCTAGAGACGCACAACTCGAGCGATGTCACAATTGGACCTCGGTTATTCCTCTCCTGCCCTATGAACCTGCAGGACTCGCAAGTGTGGTTCACCGACGTTTGGAACTACCACCTGGCTCCGTATCTGATGGAAGCGGTTCGGGAAGGAGTCCAGCTTTATGGTCGCCGAGGTGGCAGCTGGGTCGATCCTTGTACGTTTGTGCGGGAAACCTACCCGTGGCCAGTGAGCCCCACGACGGTTCCCCAGCTGCGGCAAATCACGGCCGATGACGTCGGGCTGGAAGCGAGTGCCCCGGCCAATTCTGAGAACCAGGATCCACTGCTGAATATGCTGATGCGCCTACAGGAGGCTGCAAATTACAACGGAAATCAGGAACCGGACTCCGATTGTGCCAGTCTGGACTCGAACATGACCCACGACAGCTCGGCGGGTGCTGAGTAAGGACTAGAAAAGTTAACAGCCTAAAAAAAAGCGGCAGGAGGCAGGAGTGCGATCAAAAAAGTATTAAATCATTGATGAAAACATCATTAAAATATTCACACACATTTTCCGAGTGAATGACTCGAGACGGGGAAAACGAGCGAATGTGAGTGGTTTTTTTTAAATTTTATCAATTTCAAATTTTCTCGGCGCTTAAATCGCTTTGATAGTAGTTGGTACATCAGCTCACGAGGCCGAGTTGAGGGCAATGATTCGTGTTAATCAACGAGCGATTAATCGATGCCGATGAAATGGAACAAACAATATTGCTCGGATCGGTCTTTTTTTTGTTGCTGTCCATAATTTTGCAAAATGGGGCGGCTGCTTGTTGCACACAATGAAAATCAATTTAATTAATTGTTTTGTTACGCAGTCGTAAATTTGACCAATCCCCAATCCTTTCCTATTTTTTTTTTTAAATGGAAGGAACATTATGACGATTGTGAGGAGGCCTCCCTCCCCCCATTTGGATGCGTTCTGTTGCGAAATTAATTGGACTTAATGAAAATATTGTTTTTGATCTATTGATAATTTTTCATATAATTTTTCATCTTGAGCTCAATGAACCGTGATGGATTTATTGATTCGTTTGATTGGAATTCGGGCAAAAAAAATGGTGCAACACGAATTGAAGAGTTGCCAAGCTTGGAGTCTTTTTTTAAACCATGTATCTTTTATGTTATTGTTATGTTATGTTGTTGAACCCACCAGTGGCTGATAGGTCTTTCGACCCGAGGCGGTACGGGAAGTCTCGATCACACATTCAAATATTGTTCATGCTTAACTCACAAACAATAATTGCAGCACAACCAAGGGGTCCGTTACCACTGGCTTGGGACAGGTTTGACTCATCTTACTCACTTCAAACTGTTCGAAACAAATAAAGATACCTGGAAAGGTCCCTAAGAAACCTATTCCAGATTCCAAATTTGCCGAGATACTCCGGCTGGCTTGAACCCACAATCCATTGTATATCAGTTTTCCACTCGTTTGATGCCCTGTCCAACCCCCCACTAGTCCCCAATAATAGAGTTAAGCTATTTTATTATTTAATATAATGAAATTTAAAACGATCAATGTTCAAGTGGTACTTAGCTGATTTTATTCCTTTGTTGATTCCTTTCGCCTTGAAGAAATCCAAGCAATCTACAGGAAAAAGCTTCGACGCTGGCACTCTTATTTTTCTACTGTACCCGGAAAGAATCTCCCTTGTCAGAAAGATAATAAACTTTAAAAAAAATCACTAAAGTTTCTCCACCTTCATCACTGATTCAAAATAACTTTCTTTGAATTTTTAATTCAAATCGATAAAAAATCCTTCCGGATCTAAATAGACATCTTCTTCACTCCACAAATCGACAAAAATGCACGGATTGATCTCGAATTCTATTACCGGTTTTCCCGAAAATCTATCTACACCAACATCAAGAATTTTCGTTATGTTTAAGTAAATTAATCACTACAATGACTAAATTCGAAAAAAAATCTTAATAATGGAAAACAGAAATTTAATTTAAAGACCACAGAGGAAAAACGTGGTCGCGGAAAAACCTTTTTTTAAACCATGTATCTTTTACATAAAAAATCAATTTGCGTGATTTTCTAAATGTATGAAAAAGAGTGGATCACTTTGTGTACTTGGATGTACCTTCTACCTCAAAAAGTCTTGGCGAGAAAATTAAAAAGGTCAATCTCTCAAATCGAATGATTTCCTCAGCAAAATCAATAAAATCGAAAAAATGAAGATACGGAAAAAAACAAGAAAATCAAGCAAATCAAAGACAAAAAAAAATGACAGAGACAGAAAATCAAAAAGAAACAAATTTCAAGAAAATACAAACTATGAAAAAAAATCAAGAAAATCAAGAAACTTAACAAAAAACTCGAAATCGAGAAATTAAAGTAGATCAAGAAATTTAAAAAATCAAGAATATCATGAAAATCAAAAAATCCAAAGAAATAAAGGTAAAAAATTGATACCTTAAAATAAAAAACATCTAGAAAATCAATAAAATAAGCACGATCAAACGATTCACAAAGTTATGAATTCAAAACTAGTAAAAAAAAATCAAGAAAATAATGAAAACAAATAAAATCAACACCATCAAGTTAATCAAGTAATCAAGAAAATCAAGAATATTACTAAAATAATAATAATCAAGAAAACGAAGCAAATCAAGCAAATTGAAAGAATCAAGAGAATCAAGAAAACTAAGAAAAATAATAAAAAAAGAAAAACATGGAAATCAGGAAAATCATAAACATGAAGAATAGAAAAAATCGAAAATATCAACAAAATTAGAAATAAACAAAAATTTGAGGAAAATTAAAAAAAAAATAAGAAAATCGGAAAAATCAAAAAAATCTGAAAATTAAAAAAATCAAGAAAATCAAGAAATTAAAAATAAAAATAATTAAAAATCAAGAAAATCAAGAAAATAAAAGTTTCAAAAATATCCGAAAAATCGAGAAAATTGAAAAAATCGCGAAAATTAACAAAATCAAGTTTATCAAGAAAAAAAAATCAAGAATATCACGAAAAAGAGAATTCGAATAAAATTAAGAAAATCTGAAAAAGCAAGAGAATCGACAAAATAATAAAAAATCAAGAAAAAAGAAAAATATAAAAAAAATTGAAAAACTTAAGGAAATCAACAAAAATGGAAAAATTAAGAAATCAAAGAAGCCAAGAAAATTTAAAAAATCAAAATATTAACAAATTCAGAAAAATCAAGATTAATAAGAAAATCAAGAAATCTAATGCATTCACAAAATTCAGGAAAATCAGGAAAATCTAAAAAATCGAGTAAAATAATCAAGAAAATAAAGCAAAATAAGGAAAATTTAGAAAATTAAGAAAATCAAGAAAATCGTCAAAATCAAGTAAATCAAGAAATTCATGAAAATTTATAAAATTAAAAATTTTAAGAAAATCAGGAATAACATGCAAAACAAGAAACTAGAAACAGGAAAAAATGAACATATAGGAAATCAAGGAAATTTAAGATTCAAAAGTGTCCAAAAAATGGAAAAAAAGTAAGAAATTAAATCAAGAAAATCAAGAACACAAAGAAAATCGAAAACAGCAAGAGAATCAAAAACATAAAAAAAAACTAAGAAATGAAAAATAAAAAAAAAATTAAAAGAAATAAGAAAATCAAGAAAGTTGAAAAATCAAAATATCAACAAAATCAGAAAAATCAAGAAAATTATGAAAATCAAGAAAACTTATATATTCAAAAATATTCGAAAAAACAAGGAAATCTACAAAATCAAGAAAATCAAGAAAAATGTTTCAGTCGAGAAAATAAAAAAAAAACTAAGAAAATCATGGAAATAAAGAAAATAAAAAAAATCAAGTAGAGTAAATCAGACAAAAAAAAGAAAATCAAAAAATTCAAAAAAATTGGAAAATTAACAATATCAAGATAATTGAAAAAGCAAGAAAATCAATGAAAACATTAAAATCAAGAAAATAAAAAAATATACGAAGAAAACCAAGAAATTTGAAAAAATCAAGAAAATCAAGAATATTTAAAACATGAAGAAAATTAAAAAAATAAGGAAAATGAAAAAATCAAACATATCAATAAAAATTAAAAAAAAAAATCAAGAAAATCAAGAAGATCAGAAGAATCAAGAAAATCAACTAATTCAAAAAAAAAAAAAATACAAATAAAACATATTAAAGATTCCAATTCCAATTAAAGATTCCAAAATAAACGGAAAATCAAAAGAAAATTAAGAAAATCAAGAAAATCCACTTAATCAACAAATCGTGAAAACAAAGAAAAAATCAAGAATATCACAAAAATCAAGAAAATCGAAAAAAATAAAGAGAATCGAAAAAATACAAACAATTAAAACATAAGAAATATAAAAAAATCACTATTAAAAAAAATCGAGAAAATTCAAATAGTCAAAATATTAAAAAATTCAGGATCATCAAGATTATCAATAAAATCATGTATATCAAGAAAATTTATACATTTAAAAATATCCGAAAAATTAAAAAATCATGAAAATCAAGATAATAAAAAAACCATGACAATTTAGAAAAATGAGGAAGTTTAAAAAATTAAAAAATTTAAATCAATCAGAAAATTCAGAAAAATTCAGAAAAATTAAAATGAAGAAGATCAACAGAATCCAGAAAATCAAGAAAATCTAGAAAATCAAGAATATCAAGGAATTTAAATAAATTATGAAAAATTTGAACATCAAGAAAATAAAATAAAACCAAGAAATTCCATAAAATAAGAATGATAAAAAAAATTAAGAAAACAAAGGAATTTAAGAAAATAAAAAATATTAGTAAAATCAAGAATATCAAGAAAATCAAGAAAATAAAGAAAATCAAGAAAATCAAGAAAATCTAGAAAATCAAGAAAATCAAGAAAATCAAGAAAATCAAGAAAATCAAGAAAATCAAGAAAATCAAGAAAATCAAGAAAATCAAGAAAATCAAGAAAATCAAGAAAATCAAGATAATCAAGAAAATCAAGAAAATCAAGAAAATCAAGAAAATCAAGAAAATCAAGAAAATCAAGAAAATCAAGAAAATCGAGAAAAATTAAGAATATCAAGAAAATCAAGAAAAAAACAGAATTAAGAAAGTCGAGTAAATCGAGAAGAAAAGAAAATGAAAAAAAAACAAGAAAGTCAAGAAAATCATAAGAATCGATAGATTCAAGAAATTCTGGAAAATCCAGAAAAAACAAGAAAATTATTAAATCAATAAATTCAAGACAATTAAAAAAAAAAATCAAGAAAATAAAAAAAATATGGAATATCCAATAAATCAAGAACATTCTGCAAATCATTCCAAATGATAAAAATTTGTTAAAACTAGAATTTAAAGAGAATAAAAAGAGTCAAACTTAATTTTCAAAAGAAACAAGAATAAGAATAATATCAGGAATATTCAGAAATTTGAAATGATCAAATGAATCGAGGAAATCAAGATCATCAAGAAAGTCGCAAATTTTCAATGCGGGATGAACAAAAAACAAAAAAAATAAGAAATTCAAGACAAAAAGCAAATCTTTTAAATCAAAGGCATACAAAAATTAAAAAAATCAAAAACTATCGAAAAATGAATAAAATAAAAAAATTAAAAAGGAGATAAAGAAAATCAAGAAATACAAACAGAAATTCAACAAAATTCCAATAAACTATGAAAATCAAAAAAAAAATCAAGAAAACAAAAAAAAAGAAAATCATTCCCACAGAGAAAATTAATGGAATTGGAAAAATTGGAAAATCAGTATGACCATATAATTCAAAATGAAGAAAATTTCAATATAATCTGAAAAACCGGAAACTACGGAATAAAGATATTTTTTAATTTTAAAAATATAAAGAATACCAAAAATTGAAGAAGAATCAGAGGGTTGAGTGAATCAAGAATCAAAAATATGAAAAAAAAAACGAGAAAAATTAAAAATCAAAAGATTCGCCAACATCTTGAAAATCAATCAAATTAAAAAAATTTGTTGGAATCATTCAAAAATAGACCATAACATTTTTCTTCCTCGTTAGATTTTTTTTGGCTCTGTTTGTCTAGTTTCGTCGAGATCTTTTAACCTTTTAAAGTACATCCAAGTACCCTAAGAGATCCCAGTGTCATGAATTTTGCCGGGCCTCCTTTGATTAGAATTAAAACTTTTATTTTTTCCCTTACTTCTTGAGAAATGACCTAAAAACAATAAAAACCTTCAAAGGAAGGCAAATACAATGAAGTCAAATAATCTTTTTCAAGAATTGAAGAAGATACAATAACATCATGAAAAGGACACAAGATATCGGGTTCAAGTTGTGGAAACTAGAAAACGATAAGACAAAAACTCGAACTGATCGTTAATAAACTTGTGAAGGTTCTGTATAGCGAAAAATATATATATTTTCGATGTATAAAGTAGAAAAAAATAAAATTAACACTTGTTAGACTGTAAATATACACACTGAAAACACACAAACACACCAATCGGAATAATAACAACAGATATGAGGAGAAGAGAAAGCAAACGGTCTCGAGGAAGAGTAACAAAATATACTAATATTTAGCTAGGTATCAAATATCAATCAAAGAAGGGATTAAAATACCCTTAAAGTTTTGCTTAATGAATTAAGAAATAGGTAAAAAAAACATTTATCAACACCCATCAACAACCTTGATCTTAACTTGTGCTACGTAATTTGTAGATTGTCTTTTCGTTCCAATTTGAGACTTTGTTCCGCGCAGTGTAAGTAAAAAAAAAGTATTGCTTCCAAAGCTTAAATGTTTGAACGCCACGTTTTGCTTACCTAAAACCTACTTTCAAACTTCTACAAACTTATTCAAAACATCAGCTTGTATTAACACCCAGAATCTATCAATTTATACACGCGTATATTATTGTGACTCTATTGTTGTACACAGTTCAATCTCTTCCGCCATCGAGTTTATCGATGGTAGCATGAAAAAAATCCTCAACAACTTTTGTTTTTTTACTGTGTCGTAACCAAAACCACAAGCAGATCAAAAATTCTCCAAAAAAATCGACGTAATTTGCTCCCTCGTACCCTTCCAAAATCACAACCCTTTAGCTAGCAAAGCAAATTTTCACATTCTCAATCACGCTGTATCATTGTGGCCATTAAGTCTCATTAATAGATGCATAAACTCTACGGAACGGAATCAAGCCTACATTCGAACTTTAAAATTGGCTAAATTGCCTTAACTATATACACCACTAACGTTTTTGAAGACGACCCAAAAGACAAACCAAAAAATAAAAAGCTCACAGATTCGGACCGAAGCCAATCAACAAGAACTTCCGAAAAGAAAAATCTTATTCCGTACTAATGCCAATCTATTCTAGAGAAAGAGAGAGAGAGAGAAAACCAAACTCACATCACATAGCCAATATTCTATAGCTATATAATACTAATCTTTGCAACAACCACAAATGAAACATAAAAAAAAGGAAACTGAAACAATATAAATATACACACAACAACAATATTTGAAGATAAAAAATGGCTAAGATAAAAACGAACAGAGGCGTCGCGCAGATTTTCGTTTGGCTTTACAAGGGGACCATTTTTTGGTCCCACCGGAGAGGGAAACTAGTACTCAAATTTAAGAAACACTAGAAACGACTTTATAGCTGAGAGAAAAAAAAGGGAAAAGAAAAACAAGAATCCAAACCTATATTATTATGATTATTACTATTATTATTATGACTGTATTGCTATTACTATACAACAAATCAAACAGAAAACAGTTTCGCTAAACACAAACAAACAAACAAACAAAAACTTAACCGTGTTACACTGTGAAAAAAAAAACGGTGAAAGTTAGTTAAACACTAAGTCTTTTGCTGAACTGCAGTCACTTTTTGTCGGTGTCAGAAAGGACTAAGCGAGGAAAAAAATAACAAAAATGAAAATAAAAGCAGCCAACGTGGAACGTGATCTAATTTATTTGAAAACAAAATCAAAACAGTGTGATTTTCGAGTTGCTTATTCCATCCGAAAGCCCTTTATCATTGTTAACTTTGTAATGTGGAAGAAAAAATAGATATCGAATAAAAAAGTCAATTTTATATTTATAAGTTATGGTTTTAAGGTATTTTCAGTGGTCAGCTTTGATATGTGTCTTCTGGTCAATTGCATGTTTTTTTTCAGTGAACACATAATATTTTTGTATGTGGTGTGAGTAGGCTGTGACCTATTGAGACAGACGGTTTTTTTTCCTGACAGCAAAACTCCTGAGGTCCGTAGTGCGAAAAAAGTAAAAAATTGGACCAAAACGAACCTTTTTAGACCCCAGGGTTTGGGAAATTCAAAAATAACCCCCAATCTTTTCGGTCTATTGCACATGTACTTTTTTTTGTAGAAAATCTAGGTTTTGTTACCTCACGTTGATGATCGTAAGAATAATCCATTTTTTTTTATTTAAACAAAAGCATTTGCAAGTTTGTCAACAGCGTAATGGTTGCTCGCCTACTCTGTTGAAAATGATGTGGGGTTTGAGATTTCAAGTTAAAGCCGACTACAAGCAGCTTCCGGGACAGGAGTTTTATACGGCTAAAGGAAGAGGAAACGTAGCAGATATTTTCAAGCACATGAAACTGTCAAAGTTCGCGAAAAAATATCTGGTTTGGCAAGCCATCTGTATCTGTGGCTTGAAAAACAGCATTTTCATAGCTTCCGGGACTGTCAATCAAGAAATTTGCGTGAAAGAGTGTTTGAATAAACGTCTGCTGCCTTTCCTGAAGAAACACGGTTGTTCCGTACTGTTTTGGCCGGATTTGGCATCTTGCCATTACGGAAAAAGGCCATGGAGTGATACGCCGCCAACAACGTGCAGGTGGTTCCCAAGGACAAGAATTCTCCCAACACGCCAGAGCTCCGCCCAATTGAGAAATACTGGCCTATTGTCAAGCGGAACCTAAAGAAGAAGAAAAAACTGCCAAGAACGAGCAGCAGTTCAAGGCAAACTGGCTTTCTGCGGCGAAGAAGGTAGACAAGGTGGCTGTGCAAAATCTGATGGCAGGGGTTAAGCGTAAGCCCCGGCAATTCGGATTTGGAAAAGCGGATGCCTAACTGAATATTTTTCCTGAATTTTAAACTAATTAAACTTGAAAAAGAAATTTAATTTGATTTTTTAAATAAACGATTTCTCCGCTTCACACGCGTTTTCCCTTGACCAAATTTTGATCGTATCGCCCTTTATATATTTGTGATTATTATTCCCCTACGAAATAGTCATTTTGTTCTTTTTAACACATGCGGAGATATTTCGTTTCATCTCTTGTGTTAAGTTCAGAAGCATTAGAGGAGAGTGAGGATACTTGATCTCTGGGGATACTCGATTCCTTCGCTATATCTCAAAACAGGAATGTCTTTCAAATATCAAATGTTCTAGAAAAATAAACCAAATAGAATAAATCAACAATGCAGTTATCTCAATTTATTTTAAAAATTTAGTTTTTCAACTTATTGAACTTTGATTGAAAAATTTAACCGAATGTGATTTGAAGTTCTTTTTGTATCACTTTAAAATGTTTCTCACATAAAAAAGTATTGATAAATATATTTATTCCAACATCGTTAGAGTATAATTTGAACTTTAACATGTCACATTTTCATAGCAATAGAAAACTCTCAATTTTTATAAGAAGAAGTTTTCCAAAATGTATGTTATGGGTAGCATAGATCCCTAGAATAGAAAAGATATATTTTTTGTCTGATTGGATCAATTGTTATCATGAAATTACTAATATCTGAACAATAACGAATGTTGATCCAGTTATTATCTAATAAAAAGGACTAAAAATACAGTATTTATCTAAAAACTAGAAAATTGCGCCTTAAAGTATGCAATGATGCTTGGGCAATAGACATAATTTTTGAATTCTCTTTGTCTGATACTTACATACTGTGAAATGCGAACTAATATGGCAAAAAAAAGATAACGGACCTTTTATCTTCGGATATTACTAGATTTATGCCTAGAGTCAGGGCACCCTGCTTTAAGGATCAAGTCTTCTTTAGTAGAGGATCAAGTCTCCTGTAACTTGAAAAATATCATAATTTTTTTTAGTCTCCCGAAAATGCTTCTAGTTTATCTACTGGTTCATGTATCGTTCAAACTTTTGAAGCATATAAACTGCAAATTACACGCTGTCAGAAAATGCAAAAGACGGAGAGTTGCAAATTTTTTCTAAAAAGATATGATGAAAATAAGAAAAGGGGATCAAGTATCCCCATTCTCCCCTACTCATATGTTACAAACTTAATCGTTAAACTTTATCTTACAAAATGAAACACAACTGACAATTCAGAGGTACTCCATTATTTTCTGAAATATTGAATATCGAATATTGGTGTTTTTGGCTTAATTTTTTTTTTCGCAGAACTGCAAAATTTGAATTTTGGATATGTTTTCGAATTTCAATATAATTACTGAAATGTACAAAAAACTATTACTGAATTTAGAATACAGATCAGAATTTAAAACATAAGCCAAGAATAAAAATTTGTTTCAGAGCCCTCAGTCACTTATCTTTGACTTAAATCTTAATTTATTATTTCAATATTTTATATTTAATCCGATTTGCAAATCTGAATAAAAATGTAAATTTCAAATTAGGAATCTGATTCTGAGCGTTCAATTCTGGATCACCACTTTGAATCTTAAAAATAGTTGACAAGTTTGTTAACCACAAACCTTCCTTCACCGCATAGCACAAGGCTCCAGCCGATGACGTTTCGTTGACCATATGATTCTCGAAATGGATCCGAGTTTCCGTATCTGCAGTTTACCAACGCCATATCGGTCATACGTCGAAGGTATCGCAGAACACGCTTCAGGCCTAGCCAGTGCCTATCCGCCGGGCTGGCCTGGTATTTGCTAAGTGCGCTAACTGCGCACTGCATATTCTGGTGACTGCAAACAAAGGCTTCTATCTCAGCTTAAGTCGACGACAGACTGACCGTCTGCTGACGTTTCGTTGACCACGAAACTAGATTCCCGAAGATCATGTAAACGTAACCTGATACAGATCTTCGATCATCGGAGTCGTTGGCAAAATCTGCATCAGCATATCCGATGAGTAGTTCCATTTTCGCGTTTCTGCGGAATACCAACGCCGTAACGGTCGTATCCCGAAGGTACCGCAGAATACGCTTCAGGCCTTCCAGTGTCTATCCGCCGGGCTGGCCTGATATTTACTTAGTGCGTTAACCGCTGCGCAAATATCTGATCTCGATGATATCGCCAGATACTGCAAACAACCGATCAACTCTTTGAACGGCTGTTCGGTGATAACCTCACCATCGTTTAGCTGCGTCCATCGACAATTCGTACCAGAAACAGAATGGGTTTCCGGTAACCTGGGATAAGCTAACCGCTTCCCAAATCTCGCTCTCATCCGGGGCTGCGTATAGTTGCTTAGTGCGCTAACCGCAGCACTGATGTTCGGCCTCGAAAACAGCAAACAACCGATCAAATCGTTGAACGGCTGCTCAGTGATAACCTCACTTCGTTCATCCCGAATCTCGTTCCTTTCATGGCTGCGATGGTCTTCCGGAAAAAGCAGTCCCTTTGGCCCTTGAGCTTGCTGACGATTCGAATTAGCTCTTCCTCATCATCAGCGGCTACGTTAGCCACGTAGCGTTGATTAGCTTCTCCTGTTCGCTGACTGCGTCTCTGGGCCGATTCGTTATTGACGGAATCTTGATAATCATCGTCATCTTCGTCATCGCTACTCTCGCAGTCGCTTTCGTCTTGCGCCATGCGCTGACCTGCACCGGAATCGATGATTCGTTGATTCCGGTGGCTGATAACCACAGCACGCGAACGAACAGAGTTTCTTTGTTGCTTTCTGGTAACCCCAGAAAAGCATCCTCTTGTAGCTATCTTCGCGTTTCGGTTCGAAGTCTTCATATCGCGATGACTTCGAGCATCTGCACTTTTGGCAGGAATCGGCAGCAAGAATTGGTTGACTCCGATAGCGAGTAACCGTCGCTGAAACCACCTCCTTAGAAGCACCCGAATTATTAACCATCCGCCGAAAACAAGCTTGCGCATGCTAACCGCAGCGCAGCTACTAAGCACGAGAATAATCGTCTCGACTTGCAGCTTCATAGCTTTTCGCTCCGTTGCTTTAACGCTTCGAGCGCTCCATAAAACCGGAGGGCAACGTTCAGCTGCATGCGACCCATCTGGATCGAATGTAGTGGTGAAGTATTTGGCAACTAACCGTCGCCCAAAACATCTCCGCCAAAGCCACAGAAATATCCTTCTGTAGCTCCACATCACGAGAGTAACCCTCTCGAACAGTTTCCTACAATCTCCGATCCGGGCTAATCCTCCATCTGGAGCGTTCGGACCTGACCAATCCTGGTTACAGATCCCGAGAGTCCTCCTCCCGGCCGTTGGAAAGGAAACCAAGCTGCTAACCGCAGCGCGGTTCGTGTCGGCATCGAGAGTGACCCTCTCGGAACCCGAATTCCCGCCCACGAACTCCAGTGGCACCTTCTGGCTGACCTGAAGCATCTCGTGGCCTCTGCGTTGACGATCCCCTGCGCTGGTGGTCCTCTGCGCATGGGTCAGCTCATAACTGCTGACCATAGCGCACAATAAAAGCACGAGAGTAACCCTCTCGGCTATCAGCACCACCCAATTAATCAGGGGTGTTGCTGCAGCTGGACCTGTCCATCTCTGCGCATCCCGGTTGCGGATCCTGGGACTCCTCCCGGCCGTCGGTCGTGAACTCACGCTTGCTAACCGCAACGTGGCTCGTGACGGCATCGAGAGTAACCCTCTCAATCCGCGAACCTCCCCGGACTCGGCCTCTGGTGGAACCTTCTGGCTGGCCTGGGACACCTTGATGCCTGGTGGTTCTCTGGCTGGTCCCTCTGGGCTGGGTTGTCTCAACGCTGGCGGGTCTTTCTGGCTGGTGGTCCTCTGGCTGCTGGCTGGTCTCTCCGGTGGTCCTCTGGCTCGTGACCCTCTTCCGGGTAGCCCTCCTGGCTGCTGGCTGCTCCACTTGCTAACCGCAAGTTCGTTGTATACTGAGAGTACCCCTCTCTAACTAACTTTCTTCCAATATCCAGACGTATCTGGGCCCATAACCTGTTGAAAACGTAGGTTTCAGTGGTGGAATAGAGTTATCTTTATTCATGTTTCGTCTATGAGGTCATTAGATTACAACTATATTAATTAGCGATAGCTAATTGTCACTTCCACATTTTATATTCCCTAACCGGGAAAGTACTCATTTCTCAATGAGTACTTTGATATTCTTACCCAGAATATCTGGCAACACTGTTGTGTTACCACGAACCCAATTTGTGTTGTCGCGCTTAACCGTGTGATGATGTAAACATTTATACCGTGTTTACCATCATCAGCTGTCATCATCAATCATCACCGCTATTGTTTCAATTGCGAATTGACTCAAAGCATGCGGAACCAAAACAAACTGTTTTGGTTTCGCCGACGGAGCGGCAGATTTCCTCTGCCGAAACCGTAAGTATCAACATTATTAAAAAAATATTCAAAAACAGACACAAAATTTTAAATTTGTATAATCCTTCTACATATGGAAAAAATAAAATTTTCGACGCTTTTATGTAAGGTGAACCGGAGTAAGTATTTAAAATCAACACAAATCAAAATCCAAAAATCTCGGAATCGCTTTGATATTTAAAAAAAAATGTACTGACAAGAAATATTCAAGAGATTAAAAGAATTATTTCAAGGTATTTTTATTGAGATTGTCTAATGTATAAAGGAGTTATCAAACAAACTATGCAGAAAAAAATCAAAAACAAATGAGTTTATTTTTTGAAAAAAGTAATTTTTAGACAATCGCAAGTGTTGTAATTGTGAACGAAGCTAAGAGAAATGGGTGGGTGCGAGGTAGGGTTCTGGAAGTATTCCCTGGGGTGGACGGGAGAGTTCGCCATGCAGTCGTGCAAACAAATAGAGGGTTGTCAAGGCAATCGGTCAGTAGATTGGCAGTGTTGGATGTTGAGCTTAAGGGTGACACGGATCCAAAGGCAGCCATCGGCCAGCGTCACGAGGGGGAGGATGTTGACATCGGCAACACTGCAAGCGTCGCTTTCGACGCGCCGCTGTGAAATGCAGTTCAGTGGCGGGCGGATCAACTGACGTTTCTCCTGAACTGTCAGAGGATTGGCGGTCTCGCTCGCTCTCTTCTTCACGTCAGCCGAACGGACCGGGTGGAAAATTGTTTATAACAACACGAGTGGCAAAATTAAAGATAAATATATTAAAGTGGCTAGTTATATTAAAATTGTGAACTTAAAACTAATAGTACGTTCATAAAAGTACGGTTTGTAGTGCGGCAAAGTTGCTCAGGAATCAGTTACAGCAACACAAACTACAAACTAATTAAAATCTGGCTAGATATTGTTCGTTAAGTGAAACATCCGGTAGTTTGCTTCACAGACACGGAATACGTTCCACTAGCAAACACATAACAACAATCAAAGAAGTTGTTCGGGCGTGACAGCTAAATTTGCGCACTGTTTTACTGCTATCAAGACTCAGCGTCTTTGAATTGTCCATTCCGCCCGCAACAATCTTCAAGAAGCGCGTCAAGATTAGCTAATTCTTGCAAATTTTTTATTCTAAATCAATCACAAACACTTTTCTGCACCCAAATCACATGATTTGGAAACAATTTGCAAAATTGTAATGAAATAAATTGAAAATTTCTAAATTATTTTTTAACTGATCATGAATGCTAAATGAAAAAATAATCGCCTCGACCAGGAATCGAACTCGCGTTTTCTGATTAACTCTCCGACACCTTACCAATAGGTAAATCGTCAGATGTAAATAAGTCAAGTGTATAATTCAGTTGATTTCATCAAATTAAATTCGCTGCTTGATTCTACGGCAGAAATTGCACATCTTGCCCCGATTGATGGTGCTTATGGTTCCCCTAAGTAAGGAATGTTCGTAAAAGCTGATGTCTACTATGGACATCAACTTTGATACTTTGACTTTCGGATGTTTTATCACAAGCGTAACACAATTAGAGAGTTTTATTTAACACTTTTATTCTTCTAGGGTTTACACTTATTGAAAGCCATTGGAAAGTTCTGCTCAACACTTTTATTCTTCTAGGGTTTACACTTATTGTGCGCAATGAGAAAGTTCTGCTCAACACTTTTATTCTTCTAGGGTTTGCACTTATTGCGGTCTAAACTGAACGGAGTGAATTTGAACGATAATACGACGGACTGAACGACGGATTTTTTCCTGACTGCCCTTTTATAGTTAGCATCGGAATGTTATGCGAATGATTAAGCATAACGATTCCCACGAGCTAAGAGATTTGAGACAGACGAAACAAAATGCGCGTTCGGTCGCTGTTTTGTCTATCGTCCGACCGAGTGGTGATTTTGTGCTGTCGCGAGCAAAATAAATGCGCACAACAGAAGTCGCGTTCGTTTCCTAATCTTTATATTTCCTGAATAGTGTAGGCGTGCTAACTTCGGTCGCTGTTCTTGTGTATCGTCCGACCGGGTGGCGATTTTATGCTGTCGCGAGCAAAATAAATACACACAGCATAAGTCGCGTTCGTTTCCTAATCTTTATATTTCCTGAATAGGGTAGGCGTGCTAACTCCTACAGTGATTGATTTTCAGATTTCGGCACAAAAATTTAAAATGCATTTTTAAACGTTTTTGTCTACTTTTTTCAAGTTTCATTCAGTTAGGAAATTGACTTTTCTATTGTCTGAACACGAAACAATGATGTAACTCACATATTATAGCTGTTTTCTATGGTTAAATAAGCGTCATCCTTAATGTGGCCATTATGCTCTTATTTCCCCTAAATGAGAAAAAAAGATCGAAAGATCGAATCGAAAATAAACTGATCTAATCGATCTTTTTCTGGCCGAAGAACCGATCCAAAAAATCGAAAATCGAAGTTGAAAAGATCGATCCTCCAAGGATCGATCAAAGATCGACCAATCCTACTTTGAATTACCCAAGTAACCATAAGCACTAAAGCGTTGCCTATTTATAGCTTTGCACCAGCATTCAAGTTCTAAATGACACTATATCAGCACATCAAGTGTAATTTTGCATTACAACAGCCCTTCGAGTGCTATGCTGCATCATTTTAGAATTATGCCACTCTTTTAAAATGCAACCGGCATTTTATCAGCTTTGCACAATGCTTTTGAAATGCAACATAGCTCTAAATCAGAGTGACAAATGCTATAATTTCTAAGCATTAAATTAGCATTACTTAAGCTTGCTTTAATGCTTTTTAGCACTTTGTAAGTACTACAGTGGCATTAGGCCAAAGCACGTTGCCATTGATTTATGCTGAATTAACCCTCATCCGCATTAGATTTCATTACCCTAATCAGCACTTGTGGTGTCAATTTGACACCACAAGCTCAAATCGTTATAACTTTTGGCGTGTTACACCGATTTAAACAAAACTTACATCAAAAGAAACCTTGTAATGTCAGTAAAATATGTTAAGAACATTATATATAGCTAAAGTTACAAGTTTTCTCGTTATTCAGCATGAAAGAAAAAAAATCCGTAAAAACATGCCTCACGAAAACTGCTGTAGTTCATATTTTACACGTCCAAAAAAATATTTGTCTTATGCATATGAAAGCTGAAGTTAATGTCTACATCATGAAGACAAGAAATATTTTTTTTTATTTTTTTTTAATGAAATGGTCACAAAAAGTTCAAAAAAGTGGTCTAAAAAACCTACTTTTCATTCGATTGCTAGTAAATACTGTTTGAGCGATGGTAGAGTTTTGAAAAAAATATGACTACAAAATGTATTAAAATTCCAACATTTTGCTGTCTTTAGATTTTTGATGCAACAAAAATTTAGTTTACTGGAATTTTTCAAAGTTCACTACTTTGCGCGATTTTTTTACAAATTGAAATTTCATCTGTTTTTGTGGTCCACTGTCAGGTTGTACCCGGATTATCAGTGCTTTTACTTTGTTTGGACCAACAAAGAGTATATTCATTGGAAAGCACATTTAATCTCCATTCTAGTGAGGTGCTACAAATCACGCTGTGAGATTTCACAAAAATATGAAAATTATAAACATAAAATCATTCCTGAATTTCTAGAACTACAAGCACCTCGTCCAGCAAAACGTGTTTGTTTGCTCTCCGAGTAGGTACGGTGGGTGGTGATTTGGGCATAGAGCGAAGCCGACGGACGAAATAATGATGCGTGTCGTGACTAGCAAACGAGAACTACTGTCAATAGAAAATTTCCAACCGAGAAACGTACGACACGCATCATTATTTCGTCCGTCGGCTTCGCTCTATGCCCAAATCACCACCCACCGTACCTACTCGGAGAGCAAACAAACACGTTTTGCTGGACGAGGTGCTTGTAGTTCTAGAAATTCAGGAATGATTTTATGTTAATAATTTTCATATTTTTGTGAAATCTCACAGCGTGAATTGTGGCACCTCACTAGAATGGAGATTAAATGTGCTTTCCAATGAATATACTCTTGGTTGGTCCAAACAAAGTAAAAGCACTGATAATCCGGGTACAACCTGACGGTGGACCACAAAAACAGATGAAATTTCAATTTGTAAAAAAATCGCGCAAAGTAGTGAACTTTGAAAAATTCCAGTAAACTAAATTTTTGTTGCATCAAAAATCTAAAGACAGCAAAATGTTGGAATTTTAATACATTTTGTAGTCATATTTTTTTCAAAACTCTACCATCGCTCAAACAGTATTTACTAGCAATCGAATGAAAAGTAGGTTTTTTAGACCACTTTTTTGAACTTTTTGTGACCATTTCATTAAAAAAAATAAAAAAAAATATTTCTTGTCTTCATGATGTAGGCATTAACTTCAGCTTTCATATGCATAAGGCAAATATTTTTTTGGACGTGTAACATATGAACTACAGCAGTTTTCGTGAGGCATGTTTTTTCAGATTTTTTTTCTTTCATGCTAAATAACGAGAAAACTTGTAACTTTAGCTGTATATAATGTTCTAAACATATTTTACTGACATTACAAGGTTTCTATTGATATAAGTTTTATATGAAGTTCATAATAATTCAAACGACTTAAATAGATTCTACTTTTGTGGTGTCAAAATGACACCAAAAGTCGGAAAAGGGAGTTTTTTTGTCCAGGCTTCCAGGGTTTGTCCATAAAAAAAGTAAAAATGCAATATTGAAGAACTTTTGAATTCATTTAGGGTCCCCGAAGAAATTTTTGTATTTTGAAGCTTCTGAAAAAAGTTACAAGCCTTCAAACTTGCAATGGTGTCAAAATGACACCCTAATGCGGATGAGGGTTAATGCAAATTATGGGCACCGGTTGCCAAAAGTTTGATTCAAATAGGGCTTTTTTTCAAAGATTTAACGCGGACTTGATAGGTCCACAAGCAGAGTTACTGAAAAATGTACGATCCATGGATGTCATGAGTTCGATTCCAGGTCATCTTCACCCGAAAATTAAAAAATAATCATATAGAAAATTCAACCCGAGAGATCCCCTTAATCTGCATCAGCGAATATCAAAATAAGCCAAATTCATTATTATGGCAGAAAAATGGAGCCAAAAATATATCGAAATTTTATTTTTACCCGCACGGTTGTACCTCATTTGCATTTTCCCAGCATTTTTCCCTCCAACGCTATAGCATCAACTTAGCATAGCACAGTGCTTTTATAGGGTTATACCAGTTTCTGCACTAAAGCTGCAGTTAATTTCGCCAAACCTGGCTCACAGGGCTAATATGATGCACAGAATCAAGCTCTATAGCTGACGTTAGAGCAGAATTGGTGCTAGTTTTTAGTGCTTATGGTTACTTGGGTATTAACCGAAAATTTACCACCTCAGGGAACGACTGGCAAAATATACATTTCCAATGCGGATTAGACTCATCTATCACGAAGGCTCATGGGTACACTGTGGTTAAACAACATTTTTAAAAAGTGCTTACCTTCCCGAGTAAAATCTCTGCACCAACGCATAAACAAAACAAACAACAGCAGATTTGTTATCAAAAATTGCAGTTTATTGTTTGCGGACCAGAGACCAATTTGTAAGGGGGAAAAAACCCACAACAAACCAAAACCTCCCGTCAATCAACCAGAATTCGGAATAAACCCGGTCGAAATGTCGAGAAATCACAAAAACAAAAAGCAAACCTATACCATGTAATAGAAATATTCGATTGATGCGCCGTATCAAATATCAGAACGAATGAAAGGATCAGGAAAAAAAATTACGCCAGTCAACATGGGATGAACATGTGAAAATTGATTCCTGATCCACTACGCACCCCTTGGATGTTGCATCCCGGAGAAGGAACCGGAAAAGGGGGGCTGTAAATTGGGGGTAGGTACAGCTCTATGGGTTGCTCAATTTTTCCATCTCCAATTTTAATGATAATTTTATATGGCTGGCGATGTACGAATGCGTGTGTGTTCGTGGCAATATTTTTGTGTGTTTGAATACTGTCTGTCTCTTACCATGTCATTGGCATTGTTGTGTTCCGTATTCATCATCATCATCTGCCACCAGGTGGGAGTGTTCGTCAAAAGTCAAAATACGAGCCGGTAGGTGAGGTTTCAGGAACTGAGTAGGCTGAGAGGGAGGGCTTTTCCAAACTTCTATTGGTTTGGTTCTGTTCGAGCCAGGCCGATCACCTGCTGGGCGCTTTGTTTTCCCATGTCAAATTATCAAATAGAAAGCTCCGGTCTACAATCAAATTTATTCAATGCAATTCAGTTGTTAAATATTGCTGGCAGTCTGATGAAAATTGGATGAGAGCCACAGTAAAGCAAATGAAAGAAGTTGAAAAAAAATGACCAGAGACAGAGATCGCTTTTCACCTGACTGTCGAGTCAGTCGAGTGCTCGCTATTTTGTAGGGATTTTTTTTTTTTTTTGCCGTTTCCGGAAAATAGCAAGCGGTGATCACAGTTGGCATTGGATGCATGGCATGGAAATTCGTTTGATGTGTGACAGACCAAGGCCCACAAATGACAGGTCAGCAGCATCCGGGAGAAATCCGGGAAGGTTCGGGATCGGATGGCCGAATAATCTGACCATTTCTGTCGTGGCTCTGAACCGAAAGCTATTATGGAGCTTTTGTTAGCGTTTTGATTGGGTTGTTCAGTTTATCCACAGCTGTCCACAAATTTACTCAACGCCCTAGAGGAGAGAAACGTACCATTTTCTACACTACTTATTTATAATTAATCCATCGACCAAGGATAGATCTGAAACTAGAAGCCGGCACCCTAACGAGGGTTTTCGCCAAATCAAGTCCTGGCTTTTTCCGGTAAAAAGCTCATTCAAAATTTAGTGATTGAAAAGATGGCAGATCCATTCATTCAATTTCCTCTGGCAGTAACCATGCATACCCAAATTTTGACCGCAAACGGGCTAGCCGAAAGGGGAAGAAGAGGGGAAACCCTTTCATTTTGGCCCCTGAAGGACGGAAGAAACATTTTGGCAGTTGGCAGTTTCAAACCGCAAGCTTTGGCGGCAGCACGGAATCGACAGGAGGAAGTTGGTTTTCGGGGCAGAGGAAAACTCTGCAATTAACCACTACTAAAACGGAAATTGATGAGATATTTTCAAAAACAATGCACTTAGATGTTGCTTTGAGGTTTAGTTCGATTAATTTGTATCAGCAGTTAGTTTTAATTCAGAGATTTAAACAACATACCCGAATATTTTAAATTTTTTTTTAATTTTATAGAAATTGTGCGTTAAAGTTCCAAGTATTTTAATTTCTATATTTCGAAATGGTTCTAAACGCTCGAAATTTCGAAAATTCAAGAGGAAGCAAGTTTGATTCAGATCAATGCATCAAAACATTTCCCAGCAAACATTTTAGGAAGTATAACGCAGTAACAACAGAATTATTCAAACAAGGTTACCAGATGAAAAGATTGAGTTGAACTTACCAAAATAGCAAATAGCTTCAAAAGTGGAGACAATATATCTGCAATGACAAGATTCCAATGATTCTTTTCCCTAAAAAATGCAAAATAAACGATTTTAAGTTATTTGAATAAAACGAAAAAAAAAATTCCCCGACCGAAATTTGAACTCCAGTCCTCCGAGTTCGCAGTCCAATATCTTATCACTATGCCAACTCATCAATTGATATGATCCACGCTATAGCTCTATTTATAGATTAGATTTTCTTTTAACGAACCGGTCAAAGGAACATAAGGAGAGATCGGGTAGAGTGTCAATTAAAGGACGGCCCATTTATCGTAAATCAGTTCACTCAAATCGTAAATGTCGAATCAACATATTCCCAAATTTTTGGAGACATATTTACGAATTGACTAAACTGCTATCCGACTCAAGTATTTTTGAGCAAAGCTTGTCGTAAATGAATGTTAAAAAACCATTCAACACCAACTTGTTTACGATGTTTATTGAAAATGTCTTAATATTCGATTTGGATTATCATATCTATTACGATTTCAGGTTAGCTGGGTTCATGATTCAAAACTCAATAAATAAGTCTTTCTTTCTGGCTCGCCTCAAATCGGCAATGATGCCGATAATTTTTGAATGAAATATAATCTTCTCTTTAAGACAATTGATTTATTTTTCTATTTATTCCAATGCGGTCTTGAGAGATTTTTTAATACACTCCGTATTTCGAAGTTACTTTTGCATGTAAAGGTCATGTAAAGCATGGATCATCTTAAATCTGGACGTATGAAAAAGTGTCTATCTCGAAGCTATGTAAACAAAATAAAAATGTTTTGTACTAAATATGTAGGGTTTTTATTGCACTTTAGAGGAAAAATAATAAAAAAATATTCCGATGTTGATTTGATGAAATTTCGAACTTTTCGTCGAGTACCACTCATCATAGTTTGGACACCCTATTCGCTGATCTCAGTTGCCATTTTGTTCCACAATCTCTTCATCTCTGTTGCATCCCGAGTAGTCCTACCATTCTATTTCATCTTCTGCTTGACAATTGCCCAAAATTTTTCGATAGGGCGAAATTGAGGGCAGTTGGGTTGGTTGATGTCTCTTTTGACAAAATCCATCCGTTAGCCCGTAGTACTGTTACAGTACTACAGTAGTACATCTTTGCTGTAGTGGCAGCTTGCCAAATCTGGCGAAAACTTTAAAGTCCTTTGTGAGTTCTAATGTACGAAAAAAAAACGTTTTTCAGGCACTCCTCTTTGTACATTTCGGGGTCCATGGTCTTGTTTTTCACAAAAACCGGGGTTTTCCGTCCGCAGCTACAAATACTTTGCCAAACTCAGATAACCAGAAATCGTAAAGAAGTGTTCATTGTAGATTGTATAAGCATCCAGTTTAGATTGGAAGTGTATTTATAAACATCATGTTATAGCTTAACCAAGTTATATTTTATCGTTTATGGTTTGTATAGTTCATTATCAACGATAACATTTTATGAATCGTATAGAAAGATCAATAAAGTTGTTTTGAATCGCAGTAGAATCGTGTAAAGCTCAATATTTAATCCCACTGTACAGTTAAGCAATCTTTCATGCTTGCGATCTATGATGACATATTATTTCCATGAAAGGTCGTACAGTAATTGTTAGAACATCGTTTAATGGAATTTAAACAATATTTTCGTACTTGTCATTCAAAGTCGCTTAATGAGATAAACTTAATCGGTAAATAATTGTTAATAATGCAATTCCTATGCTAAGTATATCGTAATCATCTTATGTCAACAATTGCAAAAATTGGAAACACTTGAAGAATTTTGTTGCCAATGTGAAGGCAGTTTTAATTAAGAGAAAAATTATGAATATGAAAAAAAGTGGCACGTAGATACAGTCGGCATTTGCAAAAACACAGGCGACGCTTCAAAAACCAGGTTCTGTGATTAACGATTCCATAAAATCAGATGCTGCTTCTAAGACATCTCCGACAGAAAAAGGTTCACTGTTGTCCCACGAAGTGTCCCATGGAAGTCAAGAACTGTTCGATTCTTTAGAGTCCAGCGAATTCAATATTCCGGGTAATGTTTGTTATGAAAGCTGTGTATTTATGATAAATAATACATCCGAATTAAATTTGAGCAGCAAATCCTTCGCTTGACACTGAAGAATTGTTAAATCGTTTAACAGTACAGTAAATAGTCGAAATAGCTGAATACAATTATTGATTGTAATAGAATCGTCTATGAGATATTTAGGTTAAAGTTTTACATAAAAAAAACGGCATACAGTTGTTTGTATCAACATGAAATGGCGCCGAGGAAGTATCGAAGGACATGAACAAGTATCGGAACTGGCCCGATAAGATCATATTGATTCGCGCATACGAATCCTTTTGACGATGCACCGGTCGGCATTGAATTTCTTGGCGATGTCGTAGTCCGACTGCCCTGGGTTTGCCTTGATCGTTCTCCTCACCTTATACAGCGGTTTTTCGAATCATATCAATTGGCTCATACGACCTAATCAAAACAAACTCTAGAATTCATAAATTCTAATCATTTTCTGCCATATTATACTATGACCATTTCGAATTTTCATAGTTTCTTAGAACAATTTATGTCCTAAGCAAAACGTCTGGAATTGTCTGGAAGAAATGTCAAAAGTCTGGAAGTCTGAAATACTAAAAAAAATGTTTGGCAAAAGTCCAAAAAGTCTGGAAGATCCAGAAAAAAATCTGGGAGGTTGACATCACTGCTGTCGTCAGCAGCCGATCGAAGTGTGAAGAGATTTGCCAGTCACTCTCAGGAGAGATTTGACCATGTATAGGAGCTTTGCCAGTCGCGTGACGGAGAAATGTTGATTGTTGTCGTGCTTTATCCGCCATGCGAGTAGTGAGGCTCCGTCAATTGAGTGTGCCGGTCGTTTGATGAAACAAAACTAGTCGTTTTAAGCGTGACGGGCGAAATTTGCCAACCCTGATCTGGACTATTGATGGTTTTACCAACAAATAATGCATTCGATTGTTTTCATGAAAACAAGTTTCAAACTTTACAAGCGTTTTTCTAGGACCCCAGGGCTTCGTATGAACTGTTATGGATGAATGTATTGTGTTGATGTGGGTTTCATTTAGGTAGAACGAGTCAAGGCTAGTTTACTTATCTACAGGTATTCCGGCATCCATGTACATATAAACCTGGCCAGTTGGCAACTTATTGAACATTCCTTTTATATAGTCAGTTATAGAATAAAACACATCTCGACGATTCGAACCCAAAAGTTTTCTTGCCGATACCGGAAATAGAACCCAGTACGCCTGGCATACCAAAACCAGACTCGCGCAAGCCTATCCACTAACCGGCACTCTGAATCCCGACCAAATATTCATGATATACAAAAAAGGTAAACTTTTCATAAATCAATTTATTCCACTGTTAATACAATTTATCTTTACTTTTTATATTTGCCCAAAATTGTTTAATTTTCAACCCTTTAATGTGTAATTTTTTCAATTCCAAAATATTTAATTGAAAAAGTCTGTGTATTCTTGGAACTCTGCAACCAAATTTCCTCGAAAACAAGTTAATCGAACTGTTGCCATGATAAATTGAGACTGACTTAATTAATAGAGCTACAACAACCAAGCCAGGAATCGTCTCGTAACAAAAACCCACCTTTCATCAGTGCTGGCTGACCGACCATTCCTCGCCACGCCATCATCAGTGGGCAGGTAGATGACTCCGATGGGGCAACCAACCTCAATGAAAACGCAACCAAGCCAGCTTTTCACTTCCCCTCTCAGGGGAGCTAATGAAAATGGACGTGGACATCAAAATGGCTAGGTTTCGTGTTTCACTTCCCAGCAACAACAACAACAACAACAACAATCGTCAGCCGATGAGTCGTCTCGGTGAGAAAATTCAACGCACTTACAATTTAGCACTTCCGGTTTCCTGTCACACTGTTGTGGGTTGTAGGTGGGTGGTGCGTTGGTCAAGAGCAGGTTAGATATAGGGGATGAAAATGAATCGTGTGCCCCCATATCAAAGAGTTCTTCGACAACTCTTTTGTGTGGGGTCTTTCGGACCACATCCACCATCCATGTCCTGTACTTTTCACGGATTAACCACAGGGTAGAGTACGGTAGCAATGTAGGTTGTTGTGAAGCCACTCTAACTGTCCTGCTTCCCCGGTAGCCCCGAATGGATTGGTCGATGTGTGCGTGTAGGTATAATTTCTCGGATGCTTGTTAAATTACGCCGATTCGCGCGCTTCCCGTGACATGGCAAATTGAGTTGTGGATAGATGCACGAAACGAAACCTTCCAGAATGCCACAAATTGGCAGCGTGAAAATACTTAATATAATTAGCAAACCCGTTTGTTGGTGATATTCGAGAGCAAGATTGTTGGTCATTAATGGAAAATAATTCAATTCAGGTAGTTGATTGGGAAATGGTTATGATGTACACTGTATCAAAAAATTGTCAGTATAGCACGTCCCTTGAAATCCAAACATTCATAAAATGCACTTTTTCAGTCAATAAAAATTCTACAATTACATCATTTGCTGCAGAAACTAGTTCTTTTGTAGATCAGTATTAAAAATGTTTATGAATCAAACCTTAAAAATTTTCCAATTCATTTTGTATAGAAAAGTCCCAAAACGGCGTCGAAAATTGTCCGTACACTGGGGCCTTTTTCATATATAAGTCAAGTAAACAGTTATGTGCCAGTCTGTCAAACGCAGAAACGTGAGTTGAATCTCAGCAAAGACAATTTCCAGTGGTTTGACTATAAATACGGTAAAACAATTTGTGGATATAATTAACAGGAAAATGTCTGCTCCTCACAAAAAATACCCGTTGACATCCGGAAACTGATTGTTGACCTGAAGAATGACGGTTAAAGCTTGTCCGAAATTGCAGGTATAGTAAAACGGCTACGATCGTCGGTTCAGTATGTCCTTCAGAACTTTAAAAAGACTAACTCCCTGGAGACTACTCCAGGAAGAGGCCGCAAACTGAAGCTTACGGATAGTCACCATCGCATCATAGTCAGGGAAAGCAGGCAGAATCCCAAAATTAGTGCACCGAAACTAGCTGACAGCCTGAAGAAGTTTAGAAACATAAAGGTTAATCCTCAAACGGTACGGAACATACTACTGAGAAAAAATACCAAGGACGTGTTGCTCGTAAAAAGCCGTTTATATCTGCTAAGAAACAGAAAAAGCGGCTGGAATGCGCTCAAAAGTTTGCCCTGGAACCGGAAGAGTTCTGGCAGAACTTCATATTCACTGACGAAAGCAAATCTAATATTTTTGGGTCTGACGGACATGTAAGAATATGGCGTAAGCCAAATACTGAATTGGATCCAAACAATTTGCAACCGACAGTTAAGCACGGTACTACTACTGCTACTAAGGGTCCAGCGCCGATTGACCGGCGTATAGGGCTGAGATAAAAGATCTCCACTGCTGGCGATCCGGAGCCAGCGTCTTCACTTGCTGCCAGCCAAGGTTCTCGTCAACTGTGCGGATTTCAGCGGCTAGACTTCGCCGCCACGAGCTTTTGGGCCTGCCTCTTCTTCGATGCCCATCTGGATTTCAGTCAAGCGCCTCTCTGCAAATCTCGTTTTCATCTCTTCGCAGCGTGTGCCCTGTGGTAGATATAGCCTAAAGAAAAAAAGTTTATGTTGAGTTTAATTGTTGAAATAAGAAATTAAGAACAAGTATTTATTTATCCTATGTATTTAGATGATGTAAATACATTCATTGGAATAAATCTAGAACTTGGGTTTTTACTGTAAACAGAGATTATAAATTTGTGCTAATTTATATTTAAAAATGCGCGAGTGGTTTGAATTTATGTAATACTTGGTTAAGATCTTCGAAGAGTGTACCTTTTCATAGTTGGATTATCAGATGAACTCTGAGTGACTCGTGAGAGAAACGAGGTGGATGAATGAATACATGAACGACACGGATGAATGATCGAGGAACGTTGCTGAATGACATTCTCTATTCCAATTTCGGGAAGAATGGTTGGATAATTGTTGGCAGTGAAATGTTTAATTTCTTTAAGGTTAGGGTGGTGTATTATCGTGTGATTTTGGTGAGTAAGAATTTGAAGGAAATGGCAAAAAGGTTACCACATGCCCAATCCATCTCCACTTACGTTCCCGAATCTCGATTTCTAGCGCCTTTTGATGACACCGGCGATGAAGTTCAACGTTTGAGATCCAGTTGCCAGGCCACCAAGCGCGGATGATGTTCCGCAGGCAGCGATTCACAAAAACTTGCAGTTTTCGCGTCGTCACCGCATATGTGCACCAAGTTTTACACCCGTACAGCAATACGGATTTGACGTTTGAGTTGAAGATTCGGATCTTAGTTCGTAGAGAGAAGGCGTGACCGCCAGATGTTTCGGAGACTCGCAAACGCAAATCGGGCTTTTCTGATCCGGGTCTCGATGTCCTTCTTGGTCCCACCATCAGGCGTTATCTGGCTACCAAGATACTGGAAGCACTCCACTGTCTTAACCTGTTGACCAGCTACCACGAAATTGGAACGATTTTCTGTATTGATTTCCATCGACTTGGTCTTTCCGACATTGATTTTGAGACCTGCTGCCTTGGAGCTTTCGGTGAGGTCGTCGAGTCTTGTTGTGTTTGGGCGAGCAAAACAACATCGTCTGCCAGGTCAAGGTCGTTCAGTTGCTCCATGGTTGAAGGATTTCCCCGGCAATCCTCGGTTTGGTCTACAGTCAATCGATCCAGTCAAGATCTCATCCATTACGATGAGAAAAAGCAGTGGTGACAAAATACTTCCTTGTCTCAATCCAGCAGTTACCGGGATTGGTTCGGACAAGACACCGTCGTGCAAGACCTTGCACGAAAATGCCTCGTACTGTGCTTCAATGAGATGAACTAGTTTCTCTGGGAACCCTCGTCGTCTAAGAGCAGCCCAGATGTTTTCATGGTTAAGTCGGTCGAATGCTTTTTCGAAATCAACGAACACCAGCAGAAGAGAGTCCTGGAATTCGTTGATTTGTTCCAGTATTATTCGTAGCGTTGTGATGTGGTCCACACATGATCGTCCGGATCGGAATCCAGCTTGTTGCCGTCAAAGTGTAGCGTCTATTTTCTCCTGGATCCTGTTCAGGATCACTTTGCAGAGTACTTTAAGGGTTGTACAGATCAAAGTTATGCCACGCCAGTTACCGCACTCTGTTAGGTCTCCTTTCTTTGGGATCTTCACGAAGATACCCTGCATCCTCCCTGAGCGCCTCGAGCTGCGGGTTCTGTTGGCCATTGCTATTTGTAACTCGGAAAAGTTGATCAAAATGCTCAGTCCAACGCTTGAGCTGATCTGTTTGATCTGTCAGCAGCTGACCTGCTCGGTTTTTCAGCGACATTCTTGCATTAGTCCTTGCACCACTGAGGCGGCGAGAAATATCATATAATAATCGGATATCTCCAATGGCGGCGGCTCTTTCTCCCTCTTCGGCTAGGGAGTTTGTCCAGGCTCTCTTGTCTCGTCTACAAGCTCGTTTAACTGCCTTTTCCAGCTCCGCATATCGTAAGCGGGCGGCTGCTTTGGCGGACCCGGTACATGCCTGCTCAATTCCGACTTTCGCCTTTCTCCGATCATCGATCATCCTCCAGGTTTCATCCGACATCCATTCACTTCATCTTCCACAAACTTTACCGAGAGTACCATGGCTCGTCGTGATAAAGGCATTCTTGATTCCACACCACTGTTCTTCGACTGTTCCGTCTGTCGGCAGTTCCGAGGCTCGGGATTCTAGCTGTTCAACGTATGCCCCTTTCACCTCTGGAGTATCGACACCCGACTTTCTCCTCACGCCGTTGGACACGCGCAACTCTCAGTCGTATTTCACCAAGGACGAGGTGATGGTCAGATGCAATGTCTGCGCTTCGTTTGTTGCGGACATCAAGAAGGCTGCTTCTCCATTTTCGGCTGATGCAGATATGGTCAATTTGATTTTCTGTTCGGCCATCTCGGGATACCCAAGTGACCTTATGTGCTGGTCGATGGGGGAAGAGCGATTCACCGATCACCATGTTGTTGTTGCCACAAAGTTCTACAAAAGGCTCTCCGTTTTCGCTCATCTGTCCTAGACCATGGCGCCCCAGGATGCGCTCAAAGTCCTGATTATCGGAGCCAATCTTTGCGTTGATGTCGCCTAAGTGGATTTGAATGTCACCCTTCGAAATTTTCTCAACCACGCTGTTCAATTGACTGTAAAACTGCTCTTTCTCCTGCAAATCGGCAACGTCGGTTGGCGCATAACACTGGACCATTGTAAGGTTTCTAACCCGTATTCTGAATCTGGCTACGATTATTCTTTCGTTTATCGGTTCCCATCTTATGAGGGCCGCATGGGCCTGCGGGCTTAACAGGAAACCAACTCCTCGTTCCCGAGTAACATGTTCTCCTCATATGCCAGAGTAAAGCAGTACTTGCCCGGACTGTGTCTTGTGTTCTCCAGTGTTAGGCCAACGGACTTCGCTCAGTCCCAATATCTCTAGCTTGAGGCGGCTAGCTTCTCTAGCAAGTTGAGCCAGCTTTCCTGGCTGGGCAAGGGTTAAAACATTCCAAGTTCCAATTCTAGTCCGTGTTTTCATGCTAAAAGTTGTTGCCAAAGTGCCAATTCGGTTATTTCTTCTCTCAGTTTCTGTAACAATACAAGATATCAGGAGCAGTAGGTTGTTAGCCTAAAGTCCCTATCCTGCGATGGGGCTGCCATCTTGGACTTAGCTGGCGGAAGCCGCATTTCATAAATTCAGCCGCTTGCTGCAAGACAGACGCTGTTTGAGCCGCCCCTGACCTGGAGAACAGACGCTCGGTTGTTGTTGCACGCCACCCCTGACCTGGGGAACAGACGCGTGCGGCCACCTTCTCAGTCTGCATGCGACCAAAGCATCCACCGGGGTTGGGTACCCGATCTCCGCTTAGGTTACTCGCATCCCAGCCGGTACCACGGGGAGGTAGAGATAGGAGTTGTGAATAAGAGGTGATATGACCACTATGGGATCTCGTGTAAGCACGGTGGTGGCCATGTAATGGTGTGGGGTGGTTTCAGCGCAAATGGCACCGGAAACTTGACATTCATTCAATCTACCATGGATCGATTCATGTATCTTGACATTTTGAAGCACAATTGAACATACGATTCAGAACAAAAATCAGCTAAAGGTGGTTTTGCAGGACGAATGGCGTTAAATTTCGTCCACGACTACCTTGAAGTTGACCATTTCGATCAAGCGGAATTGCAGCAAAAGGCGGACATACCAAGTATTGATTTGATATTCTGGACGTTCTTTGTGAGAATTTTCACTCTGTACGGACAATTTTTTTATGTAAATTTTCTTGATTTTATTAGTTTACTAGATGATCCCTTACAAACTCCGCTTCGCTTTTAACTTGGAATACGTCATGAACAGTTTGTATGAATACACCTATTGCCAGGGTTGGTCGGCTCTTCTCAAACAACAAAGAGACTATAGACACTATAATTTATTATAATCTGGCAAAGAGAATGACGGGACCCAATCGAACTGTCATTCGCGGGAGCCAATCGAGCAAACTTTCTAAATATGGAAAAATCATGGTTGAAGTGTTGTGATTCACAAAGCTTTTCTGGCAGTTTGATAACATAAACTTAAGTTATTAAGCATAATTTTCACAATTTTTTTTACCTATAGATCATAAAATATTTTTCAAAAGCGATTTCGAGTTGAAGTGACAAAAATAGCATGTTATCTACGAATTTGAGAAACTATTTTCTATTTTGCAACTGGAGAGAGTTATGAAGAGCTTGAACATTATCGTAGAATGCTCGATTGGCTCCGCGCGAATGACAGTTCGATTGGCTCCCGTCATCCTCTTTGCCAGACTATAAAATTATAGTGTCTATAAAAGAGACGGGAGAAAAGAAACCGTTTTCATTTCGGCTTCCGAGTGTAATCCTCTTTCACTGATCGTGCTCCACTCGTTATCCGAGTTTACACGAACTGTCAGTGATTCGGACGGCAAGTGTGAGAGCATTCGAATCTGAATGTCATCAGAACAAGTAGGTGAACAAAATGGAGGAAGCGCGAACGAATACTTTACGAATCCTATTTGGACAAGGAAAAAGGGAACCGACGGAGCTAGAAATGTTTCAGTTCATGCAAGTGAATCTGCACTTGAAACCGGAGACATTATTGGCGATGTATAAAGAACCGAAAGAATTTAGTGTGTTCGTGAAATTTAAGTCATCGGATTATCTAAAAGATACCCTTCAACGACTGCCAGGATCAATGAATTTTGTTTATAATAACAAAGAGAATACCCAAGTGAGTTTGTCAGCCGATTCGACTGCGTTTAAGTACGTGAGGATCTTCAATCTTCCACCCGAGATTGAAGATAGGGAGATTTCGGAGGTTATGGCAAAATTTGGAACCATCCAACGTATGGTTAGGGAGCGTTACTCAGCAGAGATCGGATATCCCATCTGGACCACGGTTCGTGGAATACACATGACTATAAAGCAGGAAATACCATCTTCGATTCACGTGCGAAACTTCCAGGCACGAATATTTTACGAGGGAATGCAAAATAAATGTTTCAGTTGCGGCAGTTCAGACCATATAAAAATCAACTGTCCCAAGCGCGTTAGCGTGAATAAACGGCTTGTGCAAGATGGCGAGCAATCGTACAGCATGGTGGTCCAACAAGATCATGCTGCAAAGATCCAGCGTTGGCAGATACGTGACCTGAAAAATTCTATAGATGGAGAAAAAGTAACAGTGAGCAAAATAGTTGAACCCACGGAAACGGTCATACCGACTTCGGTTGCCTCGACCGATAATTGTAGTGGTGAAGTTGGATGTACCGAACCCGAGAAGCTTTCGACAGCCAAAGAAGTATCTATATTGATGGACACCGGGGTTGCTGAAAAAGCCGATGAAGTAAGTGACACATGTACAGATGATGACGTTGGATTTCAAACCGTAGACAGACGAAAGCGAGGAAGAAAAGTGGCTAGTGATTTCACAGTATCTGATGGTTCAACAGCTGATTCAGATCAAGGAGCAAAACCTGGAGCGATTTTGGATACCGAAACCTCTCAAAGTGTTCTGACGAGATCCAGAACCAAGCTAATGAAAATGGATAGTAATAAAGCAAGATCAAAGTCGTGTTCGAAATCAACATCTTCGGTCGATCGTAGCTGGTTGAAATATAAAAAGTGATCTAAATCTGATTTTAAAACTTTATATACCATGAAAATGACTGTGAACCAGAAACATGAATTCGATAACGAAAAATTGTTTTGTCAAAAGTTGTTAGAGTGTAAATGTATTGTATAAAAATTGGTCAATAAATATAATTTGTATAATGAAAAAAAAAGTTATGAGCATTTGTAGGGTTTTATTCTGGAAAAAATGTCTCCCGCCTTTCTTGAAAATTTAGTTATTTATATTTTGAGCTTAGTTAGTTTGAATACTGTAAAAAAAAATGGGAGAAAGAGAATTCTAAACGAAAAGCGCCCTGGCCTTTTTGAAGCAAATGGTCCTGTAAAACGCAATGAGTAAAATGTACTCATTGCTAGTTGAAACGTCAAAACGACAAAACGACTGGATTAACCCTTCGTTTCATAAAGTAACAAATTTGCAACAATTAATGTATGGAAAAATGGAAAAATCGTATTTTATTTTAATTTTTTTTTCTTGATGTACTCATCATTTTCAACTGTTTTAAATGATTTTTAAGGAAAAATAAAAAATCATGAAACGAAGGGTTAAGTACCATTGTTGAAGTGAAAAAGTGGAAATGTGGCTGAATCAAAGCAATCGAAAGATTCCCTTGAATTCTTATTTTAAATGGTAATCTTTCGATTGCTTTGATGCTTTGATTCCGTAGAATTATTCAACGAAGTAGGCTCACAACACATATTAGTGAGAAAATGAGGAGCGATGACCAAAAAAAAAGGACATCACTTTTAGCGAAATTTTCGGTACTTTATCGTAGCCTGCTTTTGCCTGATTTTTATTTTACCAGTTCCTGATTTTTGGAAAAAAAAAGTTAGCAACCCTAGCCGTAAGATCATAAAATTACATACAAATTTCCAAACAAAATTAAAAATCGAGACGCATTTAGGAGAATCAACCAAATTAACTTATATTTTACATTGATTCTTGGTGACCCAAAAATTATAGAAAAACATATGGGAACCAAAAGTAAATTTTTGCAGCAATCAAATGTACTCATTTTAGCAAATGCAAAGTATCGTAGATTAACGAGAAACAATTGGGTCATGAAATAATTTATTTTTTAGTTACGGATTTCTGAGGTATCTTTTTTTTCGTGGAGGATTTTCGATTGAAATGGTCTGTGGCGAATACGAGAGGTCAATCAAGTTACGCTTTTCCTTTTTTCTAAAATGTGTGTAGCAAAAATAATGTTTTAACGACATTATCCCCTGGTAAGATCTAAAGTAACTGCTAGACTAATGTAGATTGATGACTCAAAGTGTATATTACACAGGTATTCTTGCTTCCTCTTGTCAAGTAAGTCGCAGCTGCTGAAGCTCAAAATAACGCGTTTCCAGACTGAATTTCCCCCAGCATTCTACACCTGATGTCGAATCATTCGTCCGTGCGGTGGTGTTCTCATCATGATTATTATCCTCAAACCATCATGAGCGATATGGATTGTCCTCGTCATCATCAACCAACAACATGCTTTCTCGACTACTGGTGATGTACCTACCTTCAATTTGGGTCCAGCAGCGAGCGGTTTTCCATCCTACGGCAACAAACGGTCCCAAACCCAAAATCCCGCGGAATCTCCCCAGGTGTGGCCGTGCAGCCATTCATCATCGCCCGGTTTTTGGTAGACAGACGGCGTGGGATGAAAGAAGGGAGGGTAAATGCAAAATCAGCATGCCATGCCATCCAATGACATGGGTTGCTTTGATAGATAAGCTCGCGAGGTGCTCTGTGGTGTGAGTCCCATCCTGTGTACTTAGTAGGTATTCGTCAGTCAAATTCTGCTGCATCCTGTCCCTATTCAAACCCAGATCAGACCCCATTTCGGGCGAATTTTGCGGAGGAACATCATTGTGCTGATTTGGCCCGGTCCAATTTGGCATCGGTCGGTTGACGGAAGGGTTCGGGAGGTCAAACTGGGGCCTGTTCGTGTTTTCTCCCTGTTACGATTACATTGGCGATCCTACTCAACAAATTTGTAACCACATTCCGAACCAGACAGTAGCGATAATGACAAACAAATTCGATGTCCCATTCGCTCAGTGCATGGGTCTTGCCGTTTTTGTTTTTGGCAAAGATTGGGTTACGAGAAGGGCATGTATTTTGTAAACAGTTTGACTTCAAAACAACTCCCAGAATGGTGAGTGGTAAAAAATCAAGTTTTTTTATATCTAATAACACGAATTTTTGGATAACGCTAGTCAAACATGAAAAATTTAAATGACTTAGCCTTCAAGTTCTTTCAAAATGTAATAATGTTTAAAAGATGGTTACTCTTATTTATAATTTTATTTAAGACCCCAGATATTTCAAGTCTGGTCATCATATTATAATAAATCTTTTAATTTGAATGAGCAATTCCATCGTTTCCCATTGCAATATACAGCTGTTTTTTATGTGAAACTTCAGATTACCCAGATTGCAAATACTTTACGACTTTTTACCGGAAAAGCCATCATCGTACAGAGTGATATTCCACTAAAAAAAATCTACCACATGAAGCCCATCGATTTCCAATAATCCTGCTGACTGCTGAACCCTTCAAGTTACCTTCCAAAAAACGCTCGAAAAAAAACCGAAAGGTCGACCACGAGGTCATTCTGATGAATTTTTAATTCGATCCTGTTTTTCGTCAGTGGCTTTTTGGATTTCCCACATCCCCCACTCACTCTCGCTTTGGCCCCTTCCATTGGCACGTGTCGTTTATCGCGACAAACAAGCTTCAACGCCGAGATCCATGTGATAAAATTGTTTTTTTAAAAGCTACTTTTCCAAATGACCTTTCCGTTTCAGTCAGCGCAGCGGTCGAGTGGCGATGATGAGTGATTTCAAGTTTTCGGTCGTAAAAATTTCACGTGAGGGGAAAGGATTGTATTCAGTTATAAAAAAAAATACTACAGAACTTTCCCTCCAAATATTCTGACTGTATTGAAGAAAAAAGGGACGACCGAGAGTTGTTTATTCGAAAACAGCAATTAATCAACATTAAAAGGTAATCACTGTTGCAGGTGCTACGTTCAAAATCGATAGCTGTCCTTGAGTTTGATCAGAGCCCAAAATAGTGGTGGCAACGAATGAGTGGAGTGAGTTCAGAAAATATCATTTGCTTCAACCGTTTTCAAAATTTGGCCTACAATCCATCACAATTTCTAAAACATCAATATCTGCATATGTGCATTAAGCTAGTTCAAATTTAAGATTTTTTTTTAATCTGAAAATTTCTGTTTAATGGTTCTTTCAAGCCGTTGTTTGTATAAAATGATTATTTCAGAATGCATGGTGGTTGATATTTCAAGCATCTGTATTAAATACCTATACCATGAAAATCAGAATATGTTTCATATTTTGTATGATTTTATTAGAAAATTTCTATATTGCAGGCAGTGGAAATGACAAAAGTACGTTGAATAACAGAAAATTAAAAAAAGGCATTTAAAAACAACTTCATGCAACAAAAAACCGATAGCTTACATTAGTTTTAAGTAGTTTTAAGCATTGAAGTCTACAAAGCTTGACTGAATAAGTAAATAAATAAATAAAAGTGAATAGAGAGTCACTTTAGAGGGGAAGAGTAAAAGCAAGTTTTGGTACAGTCAGTAAAATGATAGTGCATGGCAATTTTTTGCTATCCCGAATGGATCAAGGAATACAGGAGTTTCCGGATTATTGAGATTGTGTTTAAAGTGAAGTGATAGTAAATTGTGAATATGAAAGTGTTCTTCATCGATCAGGGGTGGCAATATACAGTGAGGGGCAAAATAAAGTGTCCAAATTATTTTTTTTCAATTTCTTTTATTTTTCTGGTTAAAATTCAACGAAAACACATCGTAATCATTTTTAAAATATTGTTTATTATGTTCTTTTCAATTTTTGTTAATGTTGCGCTGGAAAAAAAAAAAATTTCTGATAGATAAAAAACAGTTAATATTCCAAAAAAAAAACAGGGGCAAAATAAAGTGTCCAGATCAGTACAGCTTCAAATAATTCAAACTGAAGGCAAACAAGAACGATTTAATAATGGGTATGGCCTCCTTCAGCCTTCAACACCTTCTGCAAGCGCTTCGGCACACTTTCAACAAGGTTGTGCAAGTGTTGTTGGTCGAGTTCCTCCCACGCATGCTCCAGGGCATCAAAATAAGTACTTTTATTTGTCACACCAGCCTTATCAATCAGAGCATCGAGGATGGCCCACAGATTTTCGATGGGGTTCAGATCAGGACTTTGTGAAGGCCATTCAAGGGGTTTGATGTGGCAGGAACGGGAAAATGACCTCATCAGATTGGCCGTATGCTTCGGATCGTTATTCTGCTGTAAAACGAAGCGCTCTCCGAGGCCCGTCTTGATGAGGGATACCTCGAGGTTTTCCGGCTGGACATTGCAACATGACTCAGCTGTCATGGTTCCATCAATTTTTACCAAATTTTTACCACCCCACCCCAAGAAAAGCACCCCATACCATCACGTTACTTCCTCCGTGCTTGACTGTTCCTTGGATATGGCGGTCTTGGAGCTCCTCACCCGACTTGCGCCACATATGATCCCGCTTCTTCCGGTTGAATAGCTCAAATTTGGATTCGTCGGCCCACAACAATGTTTTCCTCTGAATCAAAGCAATCGAAAGATTCCTTTTAATTCAACCACGGTAAATGAAAAGTTCAGATACCGGTATTTCGATAGCAACTTACTATCTTCTTCAGTAAGCGTTTTCGATTGGTATCGAGCACGGAGCAACGGAGGAAGTAACGTGATGGTGTGGGGGTGCTTTTCTTGGGGTGGGGTGAGCAATTTGGTAAAAATTGACGGAATCATGACAGCTGAGTCATATTGCAATATCCTGCCGGAAAACCTCGAGGTATCCCTCATCAAGACGGGCCTCGGAGAGCGCTTCGTTTTACAGCAGAATAACGATCCGAAGCATACGGCCAATCTGATGACGTCATTTTCCCGTTCCTGCCACATCAAACCCCTTGAATGGCCTTCACAAAGTCCTGATCTGAACCCCATCGAAAATCTGTGGGCCATCCTCGATGCTCTGATTGATAAGACTGGTGTGACAAATTAAAAGTACTTATTTTGATGCCCTGGAGCATGCGTGGGAGGAACTCGACCCACAACACTTGCACAACCTTGTTGAAAGTGTGCCGAAGCGCTTGCAGGAGGTGTTGAAGGCTGAAGGAGGCCATACCCATTATTAAATCGTTCTTGTTTGCCTTCAGATTGAATTATTTGAAGCTGTACTGATCTGGACACTTTATTTTGCCCCTGTTTTTTTTTGGAATATTAACTGTTTTTTATCTATCAGAAAAACTTTCTTTTTTTTCCAGCGCAACATTAACAAAAATTGAAAAGAACATAATAAACAATATTTTAAAAATGATTACGATGTGTTTTCGTTGAATTTTAACCAGAAAAATAAAAGAAATTGAAAAAAAATAATTTGGACACTTTATTTTGCCCCTCACTGTATATGCCAAAGCTTCCAAATTTTCGAAAAGTCTAAAAACTCATTTTAATTAATATTCGATGTGAACCCGAGCAAGGCCGAGTAGTGCTAGTATGCTATATGGGATAATCAGGCAATATTAAGCAGAAAACTGATTTTATCATTCACATCGAATATGTGTACAAAAACTATAAATCTTCATATGATCAGGCATCTGTGTTCTATACAGAGTAATTTTTATGTTGAAATCTCCTTCAGGTTTCGATAAAACGAGTTTATTCTAACTGTTGTCTAAATTTCCGAACCTCAAAGCGTGCGGGCTAAATGGGCCTATTTATGTTTTGGGCAAAATTTCTGTTCCTCTGGCAATACTTTCGTACAAATTCATTATTAATGATAGAAACTGATAACTTCCATGCGACGAAGATTTTATTTTATTAAATTCTATGTTATTTATAAATTCATGGAATAAAACAAAAGTAAGGGTGGCCATATTATGAAGTCTGAATAAAGAAAAACTTTATCAAATCTGTTTTGAGATCTTCAGCTCTCATTTTACAAACATAATGGGGGCATACAAAAACACTCTCTTTTTCCACTTTATAATCATTATTAGTGTTATGGCATAAAAGGCCTAGCCAACAATCTCATACGCAACTACTTGGCTAACAGGAAACAATTTGTCATCTTAGGTGAGACAAAGAGCTCTCTAGAGATTTTGGAAATTGGTGTCCCACAAGGCAGCAATATAGGACCTTTAATGTTTTTACTATACATCAATGATCTCAACAAATTACCGCTGCGTGGTATACCTCGTCTATTTGCTTATGATACAGCCTTATTTTATGATGAAAACTGTTCTAATTCAATCAATCCAGTTACCAGCTTCAAGTATCTAGGAATAATTCTAGACGAAACTATATCATGGTTCTGCCACATTGATTAACAAAAAAAAAAAAATTCATCGCTGAGCGGAGTTTAATGGAGGATGGAAGCTTTTGATCCACGTCATATTTTATTTAAATTTTATGTTACTTTTGTACTCTCTCAATTATAATATTTAATAGTCATTTGGGGCAGAACGTCGTTATCCCTGCCCTTGTTTCTCGTCTACAAACCCTTCAAAATCGTTGTCTGAAAACCAGATTCAATTTTTTTTTCTCTATCCAACCAATTCAATTTATTCTAATCGTCCTTACAATACATTATCTCTCACCATACTTTGTAATCTGCAAACTATAACTAATGTTTTTGATAACTTAAACTCTTCAAACAATAATCTAAACTTAAGATTCAATGCGGGTTTGCGATATCACGATACTCGTCAATCTCACCATCTGATGCGCAGTACAAGTTCAAGTAAAGGACGAACACGCAATTATTGCGATACCGTAAATGTCATGCCAATTTTCTTATGATATTAAGAATCAAACCAAAATTTAAGGGTAGTTTAATTCATATATTTACTTCAAAAATAAAAAGAAAAGTCAACCGATGGAGCCTTGAGTGTAAAATTTTAAAAATATGATTAAACTCGAACAATTTTCGAACAAATTTTGTCAAAAGTTGATAAATATTAGCGTTATAACATGATAAGATGATTTATTGATTCAGCAAACAGGTTTTGATCTAATAAGATGATATGTTGTATTGAAAGACTCTTTCCATTCGAATAATGAAGGCACTCATCTATATCTTAAAAAATGATTGTTTGTATGTCTGTCTGTTGCCTAAAAACTCGAAAACCACTGGACCAATCAATTTGAAATTTGAAATGTAAATAATTTTTGGGGTCGGAGCTAATTTCTAAAATACTTTCAAACCCCTCCGACCGACCCCTCCTATACAAAATCATTGAAAATTTGACACAATTTGAAAGTTTCCGGAAACTACTGAACCGATCAATCAGAAATTTGGTTGTAGTCCTTTGGAAGACCGTGAATAGTTTCTTTAAAAACTTTCAAACTCCTCTAAATTAAATGAGGGGGTGCTCCCATAGAAAGATATAAAAATTATGACAAAATTCGAACAATTTCCGGAAACTACTGAACCGAAAAATATGAAATTTGGTGTGTAGCCGTTTTAAGACTAGAAATGGTTTCTTTAATTCTTTTAAACCTCTCCAAATTGACGTAATTGATAATCATCTATTAAATTGACAAATATTTTTTTACAAAATTAAATGATATATTGTATTGATAGGCATCGTCCATCAATACAATATATCATGTAATTTTGTTAATGAAGCTTCTCATATTCAATAAATGTAACATTAAAAAAAATTAACATGTTATTAACAAAAGCAATTTCTGAGTATTTTCATGAATTTGCCTGCATTCAAACATTTCTACCGCTTTAAATAGGGGCGATTTTAGTTTTAAATTTAAAGGGATTATGCATTGTATTTTTTCGGGACGTGGGCTTAGAAAAAATAAATTGGTTTTTGAGAGCAATGCAGTGCAGCTTCAAACTGCAAGAAATGTATTTTTTAGTAAACCAACTAATAGAAAGTGTAGGAAATAAGGTTATCAATAGTGAGATGAATTACAGATCTCCGCTCAATTATCAACAACTAATAATTAATTATATGAAGTATACTTTAAGACTCATCATTTCGTAAATGTGTGAATTTTTACATCGTTAACATTTAGTGTACTCAACGATTTTTGAGATAGCGTAAGCGTGTCAGAGAGAAAAAAGAAGTCATTCAGTAAAGTAATGTTGTGAGTGATAGTCGCGTTCGTTCCCTTCGTAAATCGAATGGTCATTAAAATTGTGATTACTGTGAATTGTGATTTCGGGTGATTGCAACTCTAAACGCAGTCACTACAGAAAGGAGCAATTATCACTTACAGAATCAGTTTTCGAACAATGATGTTACCACGTGCGAACAATCTTTCCTTTCTCAAAACTTTTCTCACTTTCTTGTAAATTTAAGAGCTCTCAGAGGAAAAAAAATATTCTTGTTATGGTGTTTATAATCTTGGGGCTTTCATTTTCTATGAATTTTACCTAAAATTATGCGACCTTAAAGATTTTTCATGTACCGTAAAATGGGGTGAATTGAGACAAACTTTGGTAAAAAATTTTATGTTTCAAATATACAGATATTTATTTATGAATAATTTATCTTTCCTTTCAAGACTTATAAGTTCCTTGATTTCTTACTCAAAAGTCAAATATAACACAGCTAATTAAAATAGAATACAGCTTCTTAAATATTCTCCTGAATAATCGGATAGTTATGTGGAAGACATAAATTTGAACTACATGTAAGAATTTGGATGTTGAATTGGAGCTCTAGCTCGAACACTATTTGATTCTACAATCAAATTCTATTTCAAGTTCATAGTTTTACTCTAGACTTGAATCTAAAAAAAATAAATTTTGAAGTGATTTATCTAGACTATTTCATGTTCAAATAACATGTTCATTTTTTTTTCTTCAAAATACAGAAAATGTTGTCGAAAAACTAATTTCACTGAGTTTCTGGTTGAACAGTAACGACATTTGTTCAAAAATGCACTTTTTAAAATGTACCTTTTGTGAAATATTTGTCAAACTAAAGAAAATAGTCATGAATGCTCTATGTGGGATTTAAGTAACATCAAAACACGTTGTTATGGTTGAAAAATTGGTTAGGTTTTTCATCTATAGGTACATCGTTTCAAAAGAAATGTCACTATAATTAATGTCATCAATTTTCGAATAAACATTTAAGAAACTGTATTCTATTTTTTTTTTTGTATTTCAGCTATTCTTTTTAAAGTACTGAAAAGACTTTGAAAAACGGATGTTATAAGATTTTCAAATTGCAAAGGAGATCTGTGGTTCATTAGACCATAGCACCCGGTAAGGGTGATCTACCTAACGTTCAGTTGACCAAAACAATTTTGTACTCTACTCTACTCTACTCTACTCGTTATCGTCCAATCTTCAATCCGTTCGAGCGTGTCAGTTGCTGGTAACCTGTGGCATAGGTCAGATTCCAGGCTCGTCGTTAATGCAGGCCTTAGCTAGCGTACGAATCTGAATGGATGGAGTTTTGGTCCTAGCCCTAGCTGCAGCCTGGTTAAATTTCAAAGCCCTGGTGAGCTGTCGAAGATCTAAGGTACAAAACTAGTTACGCGAATTGGTACCATCAATTTGTGTTAGAAGAGCCCAGCCAATCGCAGCCAAGTAGTAAAGGTATGTAGGTCTATGGAGATGGAGATCATTAAACGATCCCACAACACCAATCCTGACCGGCACATTCATTCAAGCTTTAGGAGGTACAAAGCCTGCATGGCTGATCATCATCAGCGCTTAGAGCTGCTTGCTGCTGCTGCACAATATTGGATACATATCGGAAAGGTTCTCAGACCAGAGGTTAGCTGGAAGGCAGCCTCTACACAGCCCAGTCCAGACCAGCCTTCCCTCCATTTGGAAAGGGGGGATGCGCAAAAGTGCGCTTTACATGTACGCCTGGAAACTGATCGCGCTCCCACTACACGCTAATGACACAATGCCTTCGAGCGTCTTCCGTCCAACTGATTTCAAATGCTTTTCGACCGACCAACGACGCTTCCAAGTCCAAACGAGATGGCGCTGCACGTACATACCTATTGGAGCTAATCAACGCTTACCGTCTGCAAGTAGGCCTAGAGATTTTTTGAACGCCTACTGCGCGATTCGAAGGAACTTCATACACGGCCAGTAAGTATTACACAGGTTAGGTAGCAGGAATGCATATTGGCATGGTTTCCTTCGATTGCGTTATTTTTCTTACATTTTTTTAAGTACCAAGAGGAGTCGGAGTAGCGGATTGAAGACGCCGAGGAGGCAGTTTGGATGGACGTGCCTTTTTAGCGCCCCGACCGACAGTTTTTTTTCGATGTGCGATGGATGGATGAAGGAGATTCCGAAACATGCAACCCTCAACTCTTTAGCGGCAGCCGAGCGCCGAGTGAATTTGTAAATTCTACCGAGAGTTGCCGCCTGGCCTGGCCTGGTCGTTCCTCCCTATCTAGGGTTTTCCATCGACGACGCCGCCGCCATCGAGCGGGAATTATCGATAATGATTTATCGCCGGGTAATGGACAAATTACACGCTAAAACTTGGCTTCGATCGACTTGCAAAAGGGCCCGAACGCCTGGCTCTGGGAAAACGAGAGTAGGTATAGGTTTTTTTTTTGTTTTGCAAAAAGATGGAGTTCCCATGGCCCCACGATGACGAAGCGCGATGTGGCAATGAGATGGGCAGGATTCCTCGTGTAGGGTTACGGAAGTAGTTATGAAAATAAAAAAATGTTTAAGTTTAAAGTACTTTAAAACAATTTAGTCCTAACACCAGATTTTGAACCAAAATTAACAAAATATAAATCATGAATGAACTGTGTTAAATTAAAAATTTCAGAACAGATTGAATGAACACGAGAAAGGTGACCATTACAAAATTACTTATACAAATTCACGAAAAAATGAAAACAATGATCAAAAATGACAAAAATGACAGAATTGACAAAAATGACAAAAATGACAAAAATGACAAAAATGACAAAAATGACAAAAATGACAAAAATGACAAAAATGACAAAAATGACAAAAATGACAAAAATGACAAAAATGACAAAAATGACAAAAATGACAAAAATGACAAAAATGACAAAAATGACAAAAATGACAAAAATGACAAAAATGACAAAAATGACAAAAATGACAAAAATGACAAAAATGACAAAAATGACAAAAATGACAAAAATGACAAAAATGACAAAAATGACAAAAATGACAAAAATGACAAAAATGACAAAAATGACAAAAATGACAAAAATGACAAAAATGACAAAAATGACAAAAATGACAAAAATGACAAAAATGACAAAAATGACAAAAATGACAAAAATGACAAAAATGACAAAAATGACAAAAATGACAAAAATGACAAAAATGACAAAAATGACAAAAATGACAAAAATGACAAAAATGACAAAAATGACAAAAATGACAAAAATGACAAAAATGACAAAAATGACAAAAATGACAAAAATGACAAAAATGACAAAAATGACAAAAATGACAAAAATGACAAAAATGACAAAAATGACAAAAATGACAAAAATGACAAAAATGACAAAAATGACAAAAATGACAAAAATGACAAAAATGACAAAAATGACAAAAATGACAAAAATGACAAAAATGACAAAAATGACAAAAATGACAAAAATGACAAAAATGACAAAAATGACAAAAATGACAAAAATGACAAAAATGACAAAAATGACAAAAATGACAAAAATGACAAAAATGACAAAAATGACAAAATTGACAAAATTGACAAAAATGACAAAAATGACAAAAATGACAAAAATGACAAAAATGACAAAAATGACAAAAATGACAAAAATGACAAAAATGACAAAAATGACAAAAATGACAAAAATGACAAAAATGACAAAAATGACAAAAATGACAAAAATGACAAAAATGACAAAAATGACAAAAATGACAAAAATGACAAAAATGACAAAAATGACAAAAATGACAAAAATGACAAAAATGACAAAAATGACAAAAATGACAAAAATGACAAAAATGACAAAAATGACAAAAATGACAAAAATGACAAAAATGACAAAAATGACAAAAATGACAAAAATGACAAAAATGACAAAAATGACAAAAATGACAAAAATGACAAAAATGACAAAAATGACAAAAATGACAAAAATGACAAAAATGACAAAAATGACAAAAATGACAAAAATGACAAAAATGACAAAAATGACAAAAATGACAAAAATGACAAAAATGACAAAAATGACAAAAATGACAAAAATGACAAAAATGACAAAAATGACAAAAATGACAAAAATGACAAAAATGACAAAAATGACAAAAATGACAAAAATGACAAAAATGACAAAAATGACAAAAATGACAAAAATGACAAAAATGACAAAAATGACAAAAATGACAAAAATGACAAAAATGACAAAAATGACAAAAATGACAAAAATGACAAAAATGACAAAAATGACAAAAATGACAAAAATGACAAAAATGACAAAAATGACAAAAATGACAAAAATGACAAAAATGACAAAAATGACAAAAATGACAAAAATGACAAAAATGACAAAAATGACAAAAATGACAAAAATGACAAAAATGACAAAAATGACAAAAATGACAAAAATGACAAAAATGACAAAAATGACAAAAATGACAAAAATGACAAAAATGACAAAAATGACAAAAATGACAAAAATGACAAAAATGACAAAAATGACAAAAATGACAAAAATGACAAAAATAACAAAAATAACAAAAATGACAAAAATGACAAAAATGACAAAAATGACAAAAATGACAAAAATGACAAAAATGACAAAAATGACAAAAATGACAAAAATGACAAAAATGACAAAAATGACAAAAATGACAAAAATGACAAAAATGACAAAAATGTCAAAAATGACAAAAATGACAAAAATGACAAAAATGACAAAAATGACAAAAATGACAAAAATGACAAAAATGACAAAAATGACAAAAATGACAAAAATGACAAAAATGACAAAAATGACAAAAATGACAAAAATGACAAAAATGACAAAAATGACAAAAATGACAAAAATGACAAAAATGACAAAAATGACAAAAATGACAAAAATGACAAAAATGACAAAAATGACAAAAATGACAAAAATGACAAAAATGACAAAAATGACAAAAATGACAAAAATGACAAAAATGACAAAAATGACAAAAATGACAAAAATGACAAAAATGACAAAAATGACAAAAATGACAAAAATGACAAAAATGACAAAAATGACAAAAATGACAAAAATGACAAAAATGACAAAAATGACAAAAATGACAAAAATGACAAAAATGACAAAAATGACAAAAATGACAAAAATGACAAAAATGACAAAAATGACAAAAATGACAAAAATGACAAAAATGACAAAAATGACAAAAATGACAAAAATGACAAAAATGACAAAAATGACAAAAACGATAAAAATAATAAAAATGACAAAAATGACAAAAATGACAAAAATGACAAAAATGACAAAAATGCCAAAAACGATAAAAATGACAAAAATGACAAAAATGACAAAAATGACAAAAATGACAAAAATGACAAAAATGACAAAAATGACAAAAATGACAAAAATGACAAAAATGACAAAAATGACAAAAATGACAAAAATGACAAAAATGACAAAAATGACAAAAATGACAAAAATGACAAAAATGACAAAAATGACAAAAATGACAAAAATGACAAAAATGACAAAAATGACAAAAATGACAAAAATGACAAAAATGACAAAAATGACAAAAATGACAAAAATGACAAAAATGACAAAAATGACAAAAATGACAAAAATGACAAAAATGACAAAAATGACAAAAATGACAAAAATGACAAAAATGACAAAAATGACAAAAATGACAAAAATGACAAAAATGACAAAAATGACAAAAATGACAAAAATGACAAAAATGACAAAAATGACAAAAATGACAAAAATGACAAAAATGACAAAAATGACAAAAATGACAAAAATGACAAATATGACAAAAATGACAAAAATGACAAAAATGACAAAAATGACAAAAATGACAAAAATGACAAAAATGACAAAAATGACAAAAATGACAAAAATGACAAAAAAGACAAAAATGACAAAATGACAAAACTGACAGAAATGATAAAAATGACAAAAATGACAAAACTGACAGAAATGACAAAAATGACTACAATGACAACCTTATGTTGGAATGAAATGATTCTTCATTCGGATGAAAATGACATGGGATATTTTTATGTTTTTCATCTGACAGCTGATGCTATTTTTTAATCCATTTTAATTTATCCATCCTTAAATAAGTCAAATGCCAATTTTTATTTGAAAAAATATGAAAAATACGTTAAAATTTCATCCTTAAAAAGCGGAGTCTGCTGTTCGAATATGTGGTTTCCTCCTTATAAGAATATTCGATATTTCTTCCGGAGTTTTTTTGCCAACGTTGAATTTGAAATCACGATGGCCGTACATATCACGGCCTTTGGGCAGCAGCCGATTATTGCTCTCGCCTCGCCCCTTTTTTGCCTTGTCTCAATCCCATTCACCATTTCGCATCTTCGCCCTGCTTAGTAGCTTGCGATCTCTAGTGGTAAATTAGTGAAACCGGACTTCTGGTGAACGTTTTCGTCTTCCAGAGGAATAGTTCAACCCCCAAAATACTCACTGCATACCTACTTACACAAATTATAAACTACAAACTACAAACAACAAACTACTTCCACAACGTCAACGTCCGAAAACAATACTCAGGTAGGTACTTATTTCGCTGCTCAATTCACGTTCTGGGTAAGTTCGGCCGATTACATGCATGTAGAGCTGTCCTTGATTCGGCATCACACTCTAACTATATAACTCGAGAGTTCTGCCAACAGCTGAGTTTCCCGACGCGACGGTTCCACTCGACTTTGAGTTCGGTTGCATCTCAGGTAATTCGGGGCATGCAACTCAAGGAGCCTTTTTTAAATTCATATCGAGAAGTTCTTTCTATTAAAACACTGCCTCTTGTGTTGTGCTAGACCGAATTACATCCGAACTACCTTTGAAGATCTTAATTTGAATCTTCCCATATAATAAAACAAGAAACTTGGATGGGTAGTTTCCGGTGGATACAAAGGCAATGATCAATCGGCTTCATCCTCTTCGGCACTAACTTGCCTCATATCTTACGATGGGACCCTTTCATCACATCATAAGCGTTCCATCAATAGCAGTGACAAGTTTTCATCATATTGCATGAAATCGCTATCGATGCTGCGTTTTATCCTGTCCGGGTGATCAACACCAAGGTGAAAGCTAAAAAGACTCCAAACAACTCATTATCTCGAGGATCCTCAACTCAAAAGCTACACGAAGATTCCCTGTGGTGGGCCTTCCCTGATTGGAGTTCAGCTCCTAATTATCCAAAATCATCTCCAAGAGAAGCACTCGATGTTGGTCTTCGGCTTACGATCTCCCGTAAGAAGAAATCGCCGACTTAACAAATCACTCATGAGTTACGTCTCGTCTACTACTTTCTAGCTCCAAAAATTTCGTATCTACTCACACCATGCCTGATACATTCGAAACCAAACATACTCCAAAAATTTATATTCGCATTAAACTACAAAAACTCTTTCAACGACGAGACTGTAGGGATTGTCAGGGTGGGCAGCAGATTAAAGCGTTAGTGCCTAACATATGATGAGTTTGTTCCGACAAGTATTGAAGGGGAAATTACTACGCGTAATTTAGTGAGCGGCTATGTTAGAGCTTAATATGAGGTTGACCCTAAACGATGCTGACGGAAATGTCACTTAGATTTTACATAACCAGTCTACTGAGATTATCACTGTTGGGCTTAATCACTTCCATCTGTACCGTTGAGCCGTCAACACGTACGCCGGAGCATCGTATCGTTGCTGTGTACCTGCAGGAACATTTTACATTATTTATTTTTTCCTTGCCTGTATTTCAATCAGCACTTTTCAGTGCTAAAATTATTTTCATTTTCTTTTATTCATATTTTCTCTTTTCTTTCCAGCATGGGGAAGTCTTCGGCCGGCTCAAGGGCCGGAAGAAAACGGATTGCTGAACCTAATCCAGGGCCATCTGCCAAAAAAGTTGAAATTTCCAATTCATTCGATGTCCTTCATAACATCGGTGATGAGGAAATATTCATATTTAATTCTGATAAGAGTACTAAGAAACCTTCTTCTTCTTCTTATACTCTTAAAAACGAAAAGATTCCACCAATAACGGTCACGATTCCTGACTTCAATGCCTTTCGAAAAGAAATCGTCACTTCCGTCAAGGATGTGAAGATTTCTTTTCAGATCGGTCGAAGGGGAACTGCTCGTATATTGGCGGAATCTTTTAATGATTTTCAAAAGGTTTTAAATTATTTGAATAATAAAAAACACCAATTTTTTACGTACGACACTAGAAGTGATCGTCCATTTAAAGTTGTACTTCGTGGTCTCACTGGCGATCAGACACCGGATGAGATCACAGCTGAATTAAATTCTTTGTTAGGTTTTTCTCCAATTCAAGTAATTCAAATGAGGAAAAGAACCAACACGAATAATATCAGTAGTGTTGGTTTTGCTCCTGAACTTTATTTGATCCATTTTAAAAAGGATCAGGTTAATAATTTGCAAATTCTTGAAAAGGCTCGTCTTATGTTTCATTGTCGAGTCAAATTCGAACCTTTTCGTAAATCTTCTACCAATTTTCTTCAAAATATTACGCAATGTCGTCGTTGTCAAGCTTTTTGTCATGGCACTAAAAATTGTAGAATGAATGCCAGATGCATGTTTTGCGGCTCATTCGATCATGAAAAATCTAAATGCCTTTTTGGTGGTGATAAGCCAAAAACAGAATTTTTTAAGTGTGCAAATTGCGCAGGTAATCATTCCTCGAATTCGCTAGACTGTCCCATCAGGGCAAAAATTATTGCTTCTAGGAAAAATCCCAAAGTTTCCAGAAAAGTTTCTTCTCCTCCTTCCTCTTTTTCGTCTTCACACGTCGGGCCGGCAAACAACCTGCCTGTTCGCATTCAGCCTCGGTCTACATTGGAATCACGGCTGGGTAATACCCGAAGTGATTTTAATGTTACCTGGGCTGATTCTGCGCCCCAGACTCGTTGTTTATCGTTCTCAGAGGTGGTTGAAAATGGGTTGCCCTCTTCAGGTTTAACTAATAAAAATGGGAAAAAACCAAGTCTCAACGTTCATGCGAAGGCTTGGGAAAATCCCCGAAATTCAAATACTTTTTCTTCTCCTTCCTCTTCTGATTCTAACAATTTTGTTGATTTGGGTGAGATTACTGAGGAAAAATTAAAATTTTTGCATCAAAATTTAATGGAAATGATGCAACTTATGTTGAAAGCAAATTCAATGTTTGAAGCTTTCCAAACTTCTTTTAATTATGCTAACAAAATTATTATGACTTTACGATTCCCTCATGGATCCAAATAGATGTTTAAATATTATGAATTGGAACGCTAGATCTTTGCTGGCTAACCAAGACGAGTTCTTTTTATTTTTGAAAACTCAAAACATACATATTGCTGCCATCACTGAAACTTTTTTAAAGCCAGACAATAACTTGAAAAGCAATGCTTTCTTTAAAATTTTACGAAATGATCGACTTGATCGACAAGGTGGGGGTGTAGCTATTGTCATCAATAGTCGTCTCAAATTTAGACTTCTTCCTTCTTTCAATACAAAAGTCTTAGAAACAATTGGAATTGAATTAGAAACTTCTATGGGGAAAATTATAATTGTTGCCGCATATTTGCCTTTTCAATGTAGCGGTGAACAGAAAAATTTTTTGAAGGGAGATTTACAAAAACTCACCAGAAATAAATCTAAATTTTTTATTATTGGTGAGTTTAATGCAAAACACCGATCTTGGAATAATATTTCATCAAATTCAAATGGGAATATTTTGTTTAATGACTGCTCTGCAGGTTATTATACTGTTGAATATCCTAATGGGCATACTTGTTTTTCTTCAATTAGAAATCCCTCCACAATTGATTTGGTTCTAACGGATTTAGGCGAGCATTGTAGTCAATTAGTTACTCATGCGGACCTCGATTCAGACCACCTTCCAGTAACATTTTCTTTATCCCAAAGTCCCATTGAAAACCCTTTAAAATCAACTTTTAATTTTCAAAAGGCTAACTGGGAGCGATATATGAATTTTATTGAACGTAATTTAGATGTAAACGTTCCATTGAATTCAATAGAGGATATTGATTTGGCTGTAGAAAATTTGACAACTGCAATAGTCAATGCTAAAGCCGCTTCAATACCTAAAGTTAAACATAAATTTAATCAACCTTTAATTGATGATGATCTTCAGTTTTTGATACGACTGAAAAACATTCGTCGACGCCAATATCAACGTACTAGAGATCCTTATTTGAAATTAATTTATTGCGACCTTCAAAAAGAGATCAAACGTCGTTTAAATTTCATTCGTAATGAAAATTTTGCTAAAGCAGTAGAGGACATAAAACCCTACTCAAAGCCATTTTGGAAATTAACTAAAATTTTGAAAAAGCCCCAGAAGCCAATTCCTACTTTGAAAGATGGGGATAAACTTCTTTTAACTAATTCAGAAAAGGCTCAAAAATTAGCCCAACAATTTGAGTCTGCTCATGATTTTAATTTAAACGTTGTAAGTCCAATTGATGCTCAAATTTCCCTAGAATTTGATGATATTCTTTCTAAGCAAAATGTGTTTGAAAGTTCTTGTGAGACAAATATTGATGAACTTAAATTGATTTTCAAAAAATTTAAAAATATGAAAGCTCCAGGGGAAGATGGGATTTTCTATATTCTTCTTAAAAAGTTGCCTGAAAGCACTTTAAATTTTTTAGTTAAAATTTTCAACAAATGTTTTCACTTGGCCTATTTTCCCAATAAATGGAAAAATGCCAAAGTAACTCCAATTTTGAAACCTGGAAAAAGTGCTTCAGAGCCTTCAAGTTATCGACCAATTAGTTTGCTTCCATCTTTAAGTAAACTATTTGAGAGAGTTATTTTGAAAAGAATGATGATTCACATTAATCAGAATTCCATTTTCCCTGATGAACAATTTGGTTTTCGTCATGGACATTCTACTACACATCAACTTTTGAGTGTAACTAATATGATTAACGCTAGCAAATCTGAAGGTTATTCAACTGGTGTTGCTCTTCTTGATATTGAAAAAGCTTTTGACAGTGTTTGGCACAAAGGTTTAGTAGCTAAATTAGCTCGATTTGATTTTCCTGTATATCTCACCAAAATTATTCAAAATTATTTGACTAGCCGAACCTTACAAGTAAGCTATCAAAATTCATGCTCTGAAAGGACACCCATTAGAGCTGGTGTCCCTCAAGGCAGTATACTTGGGCCAATTTTATACAATATTTTTACTTCTGATCTTCCTGATGTACCAGAAGGAAAAGGTAGAAGATTATTTGCTGATGATACTTTGCTTTCAGCAAAAGGTCGAAATTTACGGGTGGTACGCAGTAGATTGCAACAAAATTTAAATTCCTTTTTGAATTACTTGAAAATGTGGAAAATTTCTCCTAACGCTTCCAAAACTCAACTTATTTTATTTCCCCATAAGCCAAGAGCAAATTTTTTAAAACCTAATGAAAATCATTCCATAACTTTTAATGGGGTTTCATTAGAATGGTCTGATCACGTGAAGTACTTGGGACTTACACTTGATCGGAATCTTACTTTTAAAAATCACATTGAAGATATTCAATCTAAATGTAATAAATACACTAAATCTCTTTATTCTCTCATCAACAAGAAATCCCGGTTGTGTCTGCGAAATAAGATGCTCATCTACAAACAAGTTTTCCGACCAGCGATCATGTATGCAGTTCCGATTTGGTCTAGCTGCTGCGCGACGAGGAAGAAAGCCATCCAGAGGATTCAGAACAAGGTTCTGAAAATGATTTTGCGGCTTCCACCTTGGCACAGCACCGAAGATCTTCATCGGATTGCAGGCATTGAATCTATCGAAGAGATGGCCAACAAAATCATCTCCAACTTCAGAGGCAAATCGATGCAGTCTTCCATCGCAGAGATTCGTTCTCTTTATGTTTAGTTTAATTTTAAGATAGTGTTTAGTTTTAAGTATAAAATATTTTTGCTATTACAGGATGTTCTCCTACATTAAAAACTTGATTGCGCTCAGCAAATTTAAATCTTATGAATAAATTTTTATAATCTAGTTACTTATAGGGCTATGAACAGTTCATTATTGAGCTGAACACCTAGTTTAATGCAATAATGTAATATAAGTGTAATCATGATTTGATACAAATAAAGACATATTTAAAAAAAAAAAAAACTGTTGGGCTTAATAGGTTACAGAAATGAAATCAGTTCTACGTCGGTTCATCATAAGAACGCGTTTTTTGTTATTCGTCCGGAGAAATAGTTCTTTGTGGTTTTTCGGGTAAGTTCTGGTCTGGAGCCACCATCATTATTTTAATCACAATATAGTAAATGTAGATCTGTACAACCCTCAAAGTACTCTGCAAAGTGATCCCGAACAGGATCCAGGAGAAAATTGACGCTACACTCCAACGGCAACAAGCTGGATTTCGATTCGGAAGATCATGTGTTGTCCACATCACAACGCCACGAGTCATACTGGAACAAATCAACGAATTCCAGGACTCTCTCTCTTCTGCTTATGGCATTTTCGTGCAAGGCCTTGCACGACGGTGTTTTGTCCGATCCAATCCAGGTAACTGCTGGATTGAGACAAGGATGTATCTTATCACAGCTACTGTTTCTTATCGTAATGGATAAGATTCTGACTGGATCGATCGACTGTGCACTGAACCGAGGGTTGCCGTGAAATCCTTCGACAATGGACAACAAGATATGCAGAGCAAACTCGATGACCTCACCGAAAGCTCCAAGGCAGCAGGTCTCAAAATCAATGTCGGAAAGACCAAGTCGATGGAAATCAACACAGAAAATCGTTCCAATTTCGTGGTAGCTGGACAACAGGTTGAGAAAGTGGAGTGCTTCCAGTATCTTGGAAGCCAGATAACGCCTGCTGGTGGTACCAGGAAAGACGTCAAAACCCGGATCAGAAAGGCCCGATTTGCGTTTGCGAGTCTCCGAAACATCTGGCGGTCACGCCCCGCCTGAGCATCGAAAAAGGGGTATGCCCAGAAGCTCGTGGCGGGGTAGTCTGGCCGCTGAAATCCACACAGTTGACGAGAACCTTGGCTGGCCTTGATTAGATTGGATCGATTTAGATCAATCGAAAACGCTCATTGAAGAAGGTAGTAAGTTGCTATCGAAATACCGGTATCTGAACTTTTGTTTTACCGTTGTTGAATAGAAAGGAAGACGAAGTGAATGGATGTCAGATGAAACCTGGAGGATGATCGATGATCGGAGAAAGGCGAAAGTCGGAATTGAGCAGGCATGTACCTGGTCAGCCAAAGCAGCCGCCCGCTTACGATATGCGGATCTGGAAAAGGCAGTTAAACGAGCTTGTAGACGAGACAAGAGAGCCTGGACACACTCTTTAGCCGAAGAGGGAGAAAGAGCCGCCGCCAATGGAGATATCCGATTATTATATGATATTTCTCGCCGCCTTAGTGGTGCAAGGACTAATGCAAGAATGCCGCTGAAAAACCGAGCAGGTCAGCTGCTGACAGATCGAACAGATCAGCTCAAGCGTTGGACTGAGCATTTTGATCAACTTTTCCGAGTTACAAATAGCAATGGCCAACAGAACCCGCAGCTCGAGGCGCCCACAGTAAGTCGCATTAATGACGTCAACTCGGAAGCGCCCTCGCTGGCTGAAATAGAAGCGGCAATCAAGGACATGAAATCCAACAAAGGGCCTGGAATCGATTGCATTCCTGCTGAAATGCTCAAAGCCGACCATGCCTTGTCAGCACAAATGTTGCACCGTCTTTTCGCTGACATTTAGGATACTGCAACATTCCCGGCCGACTGGATGAAGGTCCTCGTAAAGGTCCCAAAGAAAGGAGACCTAACAGAGTGCGGTAACTGGCGTGGCATAACTTTGATCTGTACAACCCTTAAAGTACTCTGCAAAGTGATCCTGAACAGGATCCAGGAGAAAATCGACGCTACACTCCGACGGCAACAAGCTGGATTCCGATTCGGACGATCATGTGTGGACCACATCACAACGCTAAGAATAATACTGGAACAAATCAACGAATTCCAGGGCTCTCTTCTGTTGGTGTTCGTTGATTTCGAAAAAGCATTTGACCGACTGAACCACGAAAACATCTGGGCTGCTCTTAGACGACGAGGGGTCCCAGAGAAACTAGTCCATCTCATCAAAGCACAGTACGAGGCATTTTCGTGCAAAATCTTGCACGACGGTGTCTTGTCCGAACCAATCCCGGTAACTGCTGGAGTGAGACAAGGATGTATTTTGTCACCGCTGCTTTTTCTCATCGTAATGGATGAGATCTTGACTGGATCGATTGATTGTAGACCAAACCGAGGATTGCCATGGAATTCTTCAACCATGGAGCAAGTGAACGACCTTGACCTGGCAGACGATATTATTTTGCTCGCCCAAACACAACAAGACATGCAGAGCAAGCTCGACGACCTCACCGAAAGCTCCAAGGCAGCAGGTCTCAAAATCAATGTCGGAAAGACCAAGTCGATGGAAATCAATACAGAAAATCTTTCCAATTTCGTGGTAGCTGGACAACAGGTTGAGACAGTGGAGTGTACCAAGAAGGACATCGAAACCCGGATCAGAAAAGCCCGATTTGCGTTTGCGAGTCTCCGAAACATCTGGCGGTCACGCCAGATCTCTCTACGAACTAAGATCCGAATCTTCAACTCAAACGTCAAATCCGTATTGCTGTACGGGTGTGAAACTTGGTGCACATATGCGGTGACGACGCGAAAACTGCAAGTTTTTGTGAATCGCTGCCTGCGGTACATCATCCGCGCTTGGTGGCCTGGCAACTGGATCTCAAACGTTGAACTTCATCGCCGGTGTCATCAAAAGGCGCTAGAAATCGAGATTCGGGAACGTAAGTGGAGATGGATGCTGCGAAGAGATGAAAACGATATTTGCAGAGAGGCGCTTGACTGGAATCCAGATGGGCATCGAAGAAGTGGCAGGCCCAAAAGCTCGTGGCGACGAAGTCTGGCCGCTGAAATCCGCACAGTTGACGAGAACCTTGGCTGGCAGCAAGTGAAGACGCTGGCTCCGGATCGCCAGCAGTGGAGATCTTTTATCCCAGCCCTATGCGCCGGTCAATCGGCGCTGGACCCTTAGGTAGGTAGGTAATAGAAAGGAATCTTTCGATTGCTTTGATTCTGTAGAATTATTCAACCAAGTAGACTCACAAAAAATATTAGAATGGCTAGCATCTTACTAATGCTGACACCACCAACCCACAGAAATAGAACTATATTTGCCGAGACCGAGACTCAATCTCATGATCTCTTCGGAGACTTAAACGCTATCCTTTAGGCCACGGTTGGTGGCAAACTCAATTTTATCTTCTGCAGTAGTTCATTAAATTAACATTTCGTTTTTCTAGATAATTTGATATTTTTAAGAAATTTCTATTTCGAGATATAGCTAAGAAATCAAGTATCTCCAGGGATCAAATATCCTCATTCTCCCCTATATTTATCGGGTCACTTTGTTCTTCTTGTTTTGGACACTGTTGAAACATTTTCTTTTCCTAAACAATGCACGAATGAAGTTTCTATGAGTTTACAATATTAGTTGTGATAAATTATGATTTTGAGAAAGAAAAAACAAAGAAAACGTTGAGAACGATGTTATCCATACAAACATCCGTCCAAAAAAGAATGAAATCGTCTTTTGGGCTATAATGAACCCCATTTTCAAACCGGCACCATTTTGATCACGTTATTCAATTTTCATGAAACTTTAAAGATACACCGAATTTCAAATTTCGTAAGGCGTTAGTTGGATAGTTGAACCAAATTGTGTGAAAATTTCATGGTAAATCAAACAAAAAATGGCAGCTTGTAAAAGTATTTAACGCAACTGTATGTAAACGTTTCTTAAAAATTCTGCAAAATATCATGATGAGTCTTGAACCAAAACGAAGCTTTTTAGAACCCAGGGTTTGAGAAATTTAAAAAAGACCTCAAATCGATTTAGTATAATGATTTAAGCAGTAATAAAAACAATGTGATTTCTGAAGCTTTGTTCTAAAGGCCGCCTAATATTTTCATTTTTTTTTTCCACCACCACTGAAAAAAAATCCAAACAGAAGCTTTTATACCAAACCTACATGTTTCCGGAGTGAACACACTAGTACAACAAGTGATAAAGCTCCAACAGTGCTGATACCCAGTATATCAAAAGTGTGAGTCAGTTCTGGTAACCCTTTCAAAATCCACCACCGCTTCCTACGGTCGTTGGGTAGGGATAACATCGAGGAAAGGCAGATTCGTTGCTGTTTCTGGTGTTGTTTTTGTTGCTGCTGTTATTGTGTGCGATATTTGATTGCAAATAAAAATGCAAACGAGATCCCGAAGTGCTGATAGGTGTTTGACGTGGTGGAACACATTAAAGGCATTAAATGGGGAAGAAATCATGCAGAAAATGGTACAAGGAAACAAGCGTGATCTTAAGCGTGTTATAATGAAATATGGCGGCTGGGGTTATGTGCAGCAGCAAACGGAAAGCGCACAATCATCGATGGTCTAGAAAATATATTGAAAAACGTCAGAATCCTCTAAGCTTGATTGCAAACTCATGGCCGTTGAAGTTTGACTTTTGACAAGGAAAGCGCTGTTACACTAAAATCTAGGACAAATGGTAGAAGCCAAGGCATTTTGATGCATGTTATGAAAATTTAATCTTAATTTCAAATGTTTTTCATAACATCTTAAGCAGAACAAAACTTTAAAAAAGCTCCATCTTGTCATGTACACGAGAGTGCCCCGCTTCGTCTCATTGCTATTCGGGTTTCTGTTATTCAAATCCGAATAGTTGGTAGTCTAACTGTTTTAAACGGGTGAACAAATCCACACAAATGAATATATTTACAGCGACAATCAAGATCGAACCACGCCGCACTAAACCCGAATTACACGTTATTGATCCAAGTCCAACGGTATTTACAGGAGAATTCCAATCGGGCCCCCAAATGTCATTGTTCTCTACGCCGTCCTTCGTTATTTAGGTTGGACTCCGACAGGTATCAGTTTTCTCGAATCTATCCAATCAAATGCGGAGCGTAACTTTCAAACACCTTCCAGAATTGACAATCACAATTCTTCGAGTTCTCGGCCGAGGCACATTTTATTTTCCTCTTTCCGAGTTTTGTTTTATTGTCTCAAGTAGGCAGTCGGGCGCGCATGGTGGCGAATGGTTTTATCTCAATTTCCAGGGCGAAAACATCTTACTCATTCATACACAAATATCGGCAGCTTTCGGAGTTTATGGATGGTGGGACAGAGTGGACCCCCAACGAAGCAGGCCATGTCGACGACAACAATCAGCGCTTACTTGTGTTCAGTTCAGCGACGAGCCAAAGGCGACTGTGATCGGACCCTACGGAGAAGCGACTCCGACGGATCCGAATCGGTGCCAGACCATCAAACAGCAGTCCAAAACGGGAAACAAACCATCATCGTAGGGAAGATGTCATCGAAGAAAGCGTTGCGGCCGGCCGCGTCCCAAAAAGCGTCATAAATAAAGCAATCGGGTTTTCTCCTGTGCTACTCGCACAGATCAGGCCTGCTTGGATATCTTGGAGTTTTCCTATTCAGGCTTCGCTTCCACCAACCCATAAAGGAAGAAACTTTTCAAAAGCTAGCCAGATTCCTAAGCGCTGATATGGAAATGTAGCAGCGCCACACCGCCTCAACAGATTTTTTCCCTCCTCGTTGGTGATTCAATTTGTTCGAAGCTGGCGACGAAAAAGACCTAAATCAAGGCGTCAATCGGAACCGAAAAACAACAATGCCTATCGCCCCCGATGTGAGTAAGTGCGGGGGTGTTTGTAGGGTGCAAAGTTCTAAGCCGTTTGTTGGATCGGCGAGCTAGGAAACGAACCCGGGCTCGAAATTGAAGCTGCTATCGGCAGGTCGTTTATCTGACAGACAGTTTTTCTTTTTTCGTAACCGAGCTATGGAGGACATTGTTCTAGAAAATTTTACGATTTGTGCCTTACGTCATTGCTTTCGGAAGGTTTGAACGAAAGCTTCCTAAAGCTTTAAATATAAGATCAAATAAAAAAATTTGGTTCCTGGTGACTTCTTTCATTCATCCACGCAATTTCCTGAAAAACATCAATATCAATCTCCACCCGGATTGGCATTCTTTCTAAGGTCTTCAGGGATGCAGTCTCTGAAGAACTAACTAACACTTACAAATAATATGTGTGTACCCACAGTATCTTCGCCGAGGGTGGTCTACAATTATTTGCGCTATGTTATTCGGATCGGATCAGGTTGTTTGTTTGTTTTTGGGACCATTGCCGCCTCGACCAGGGTCGCACTTTTCCGAAAGGTGTCAGTCGGGTCCTTTTGTTCCAACCTACGGTTGGAGTAAAAGAAAGTGACCTGGAACGAGAAGCAAAAAACACATCAAGAATTTATTGGTTCTGGATAGATAATGTTCCGGTTTTAGGGAGATGAAGCACCTTGTACGGGAAAATTCATTGAAAGGGATGCTCATTTTTTTTTTATCAAATTCAAGACAGAACTTCTATGCAGTGGTTTGTTCGATGACAACTCAAACAACTACACTAAGGTTGTTTTTACACGAACTATGCATACTGTGTAGAAAATATGTATAAAAAAGTGTACAACTTGCAAACAACCGTGTAAAAGATCGTGCAAATCAGTTTAATATCTCGAAGCTGGGACTGAGATTATATCTGAAAATTAAAACAATTCGATATGAGATCTAAGAACTGAGACCTGAATCCATGAGAGACATAAAACCTTAAATCTGGTACCAGAGATATGAGACCTGGTTCCTAAGACATGAAACCTAAGAGTCCTGGCACCTTAGATATGAGATTTTTTATTTTTATATTTATTATATCAACTCAGTATAGATATATCTCTGGAGTTCTCGACATTTGAAGGTTTCCTGATTTGTGTATCGGTGTGACGTAAGCGGATTAAGAGACGGAAACGTACTTTCATTCAACGAGCGATTGAAAAGCAAGCTGATGGGCAAGGCAAACGAAATTGCACAGTTCTTCAACAACGAAGGCAGAATATTATCTGGATCTGTTCTTTTGGATGCATCGTTGGAACGTAATTTCATGTAGAACTCGTTTTCAGAGAAATTCATCATTGTCATGAATATTTCATAACCAGGCAAACTGTTCAAATATGCATGGTCTATAGGAGGTGAACAAGTTCCCATAGTTTTTTCGAAAAAATTAGCAAACAAGTTAGCAGAATCTCGGAGAGACTTTCCAAATTTTCCATCCAACTGAACCTGTTTGGGAACCTCATTCGATTTCTTACGATCTTTCATGAATTTCCAAAAATTTTTTGGATCATTTTTTTTCCTGTTCCTCAATTCTGTTGATATTTATAACTCCTGAAGCACTGGCTATTTATGGCGTTGTATTCAGCTTCTAGGTCGAGAAGAATTTCTTTTCTGGTGTCATCTTTAGGCTTCAGAAAACCCTTTCGGGCTCTACAAACACGATTCCTCCAATTACGCAACGCAGGATTCCACCATGGTGGTCGATTGTTGCTCGTTCTGTTTTGTCTCTTCAATGGAACGTGAGTTTCAATAAAGTTGAAAAGTTCGGAATAAAATGAGGGAAATGCTCCATCAAAATTTTCAGTAGCGATACGGTCATTCCAATCGATGTTCGAGATGGCAGTGTTCAAAGCTTAGAAGTCACTGTCCCATGTTGCCCTCGTTCCCTACAGTCACAACGATTATAGTCGATTCACGATGATTGACGTCAGAGAGAAGTTCAATTTCCGTGTCGACTTGAACGACGAGCGGTCTGTGGTGTCGATCGATTGGAAGAAGCGGTAACGGTGGATCCAGAATCTCGGTCGAATCATCGTTGTTGATGAAAACAAGATCGAGCAGTCTAGAATTTTCATTTGCTAGATGATTTATTTTATTTGAGGCCTGGATCATGAGACCTGAGAAATTGGATGAGAGATGTGATAAGCGATGAGAAGTAGTAAGATGTAAGTTGTGAGATGTAAGACCTGAGACGTGAGAAATGAGAAGCGAGAAATGAAAAATAAGACCTTAAAAGTGAAAAATGAGATGTGAAACGTTAGATATGAAACGTGAGACTAGGTCAAGAGAATTGAGCCTAGAGGCCAGGTAAATCCTGGCTATTTTATCTAAAAACTTGGCAAAATCTAAGCATTTGATTCCAAAATTTTCAACCCAAAATCCAGGAAATATCCGGGCAAATGCACAGAAAATTTCATTTTTGGACATAAAAATCAAAAATTTTTGTAACTCAATTGGAGTTTTTTGTTTGGTTTTGCTTAAAAGTGAATAAAACCGGATGAAATCCAGACGGATTTCTACAAAGTCCAGTTAACCGGGCCGGATTGAACTTTTCCAAAATTTTATATCAGATATCCGGGCAAGTCTGGATAAAACACCGGGTAATCTGACAAGCTATGCCTAAATTAAATGTAAAACGTTAAATGTGAGTAGTTTAACATAAGACTTGAGATTTTGTAATGTCATGCCTCATTGGACTGAGTCGATTTAGGGTCATTAATTAATTTATCAAACCTTGGGGTCTTAAAAGCTTCGTTTTGGTGTAAAGAGAGTCCATGATTTTTTTAATATTGCTTGAAACCCCGCTTAACACCTAGCAGTGATGTCAATTAAATTTATTGTTTTTCAATGAAAAAAAACATTCCCCCATTCAACATCTAATATATTTCAGTGCAAAGTATTTAATTTTCCCATACGAACCTAAAAGTTCAAATTACTCATGTAACCGTTACTTAAAAATTCTGCAAAAATTAATCCTGAAAAAGGTTTAAACCAACACGAAGTTAATAAGACCTCAGGGTATGAGAAAATCAAAAATGACCCCAAATCGAATCGATCTAATGTCTCATGTCTCTGGTTTACACCTTTACTTCTACATGTACAAATTTTCTGAGTGTCTTTGTTGAATTTATTGCATTAAAAACCGTGAAAATTGAAAAAAAAAAACAATATTCAAAAAATTATGCTAATATCGGAAAAGCCGTAGAAGTATAAACCTTGCTAAAATCCATCAAAATGCACCAATCTTTAAACGTGTTGCCCAAAATTATGATAAGTCTTGACTGTTTTATTTTGCGTTCGGCGATTTTTTTTTTAAATATTTTACGAAGCATTCTAGAACATCTGTTTTTATTTTTAATTGTTCAGAAACTTTAAACTTTTCAAGAGGTAAAAATTTTTTAGACGTGTAATCTTACAATTTGCAAAAATATTCCGTTTGGTACAAGATTTCCCGAGTAGTTTGATTGATATGCATCTGATTGCTCAATATAAAATGAAAAGGTAAGCACTTAAATCCATCCCACCCTGTTGGGAAAAAGAAAAATAAATTAAAGATTGTGAGCATGAAGTAAAGATACATTACTGTGGTAGATACGTCCTGGGGAGTAGATTTGTATTGATCATTGCATACAAAAAAATAAAAGTGCAGGAACAGTTATCAAATAAACCAGCTAGCAAGGAGCACAGGGGGGGGGGGGGGGGGAGCGTCTTCACGAGTGCCTCAGGGTAGTCACTAGGGGCCCCTCAAAATTCATTCTATTGATGAACAGCTTACCAGGAGTGCTTTCGAGCACATTCGGGCTTATCTATGCCAACAATGTAAAACTATTTACGCCTGTTGAAATAATTGATGATTGCGAAAGACATAAGTATAGTTTTCAGCGTACAAGATTTAAGCATAGATGCAAATTTATTATCAAAAATTTAGCTTTAAAAATTAAACCAATGTAACCAATTCTTCGATACAGAGGGTGAATGACCACGAAGGTTAAAATCTTCTTTAAATAAATAAAAATAGAAATAGAATAGAAATAGATTTGAGCATAGAACTGGATTCTGGATTGACCTTCAAGGATCAAATCAATCGCCTAGTATCAGGTGAATTCGCCTTTTTTTGAAGTGGATGGGTACTTTGTTGGAGAATTGGAAGACTCCAACACAATAAAAACTCTGTATGTTAGCTTGGTAAGATTGAAACTCGAATTTTCGAGCATAGTTTGGTGGTACCATGTGCATATATTGATTGGAAGCTGTTCAGAAGCAATTCGTGAAATTTGCAGATGATCTACATTTATTTTTTTTTATAAACCCAACCTTATTTCTGGAACTTCTGAAATATTTCGTTCAAACGTACAAAGGTTAAAAGTAACTTTAAACCGAAAACTGAATAAATTGAAACAAATTATCCTTTAAAAATGGCGTCCCTCTCTAACAACATCTTCATATTCAAAAGGATTTTTTAACTGCAGCCCGTTGCGTAGAGGATAGCTTTCAAGTCTTCTAAGCCAGCGGGCATGAGATCGAATCCCGATCACGGCATACATAGTTCACTTTTTGTAGGTTGGTGGTTTGGTAAAGCCAAACGTTTTAAAGCATTACTCAGGAGAAACAAAACGCATGTAACATCCCTATCCTTCAACAGGCAGACCGCCTCACCGTAAGAACTGTATCTCCATAACGGCCAATCCGGAATGGTCCTACACATGAAACAACCCCAAATCCATAAAAAAAAGTTAAAGGCTCTCGTCCATCCATCGCGTTCGTAATTGACGGAAAAGACTAGCCTCGATCGCAGTCATTCCTTTTTTCTTCTTTCGGGTACCTTCTGATAGTTGCGATTCCGGACCGCCGTGGTTCCTGACTTTTCTAGCAGCATTCTAGCGAGAATAAAGGTGTTTCGATTCGTCCATTCATCCGTTTGTCCGGCCGACCGGTGATAAAGTGCCCAGGTCAAGCTCTTTAATGATTCAATTAGATAGAGAGACCGGGCAGAGAGACAAATAGATAGATTTGGGACCTACATCGATGCGTTTCCGCCAAAGGCGTTGTCGTTGTCGGAGAACTTCCCATTTCAATGTGACGGTCGCCATCAAAGAGAAGAAGCGTTCCGGCCAAACATCTCCAAAGACAGTCGTCGTCGTGGTGTTATTGAATTGTTTCACACCCGAGGCGCCAACATTATGATAGCCAATCGGGGAATCCATTTTCGATAAGAAATGGAACAGGGTCAATTTTTGGGACGACTGCTCTCTTTGTTTTAACCCAATGGCGATGTTTCTTCTTTTTTTTTCTTCACACGCACTAAATCTATGGCAGCGAGTGATCCCAAAATTGTCATGCTTCTACACACCGGCTGGCATCGAATCGAATGAAAGGCGAACAACATCGAGAATTGGGTTCGGGACCACCATCGGCGGATAAAATTTATAGCTAATGACCGGTCTTGAACTAGACATAATAAGGACTTTATTCGGAATAAATTGAGCTTTCATGTCCGTTTGAGAAACTTTTCCGAATGTTCGGCCTTCTTCAAAAGTTTTGCAGATGATGCTTTATTCTGAATCGATTTTTCCAATCGAGAACAGCTAAACTAGGGATACCATACGTACTCTTTTAAGAGTACATGTACTCTTTTTCGATCAAGAAATGAGCGTACTCTTCTTTTTGTGAAATCTTGCGGTTTGTACTCTTTTTTTTGTTGAAAGACTATTTATCAGAGAAAAGAACTTATTTGTTCCAGTTCCTAGTTCTTAAGTTTGTGTTCCTATATGTACAAGAGGTCCGAAAGAAATGCAACATTTTATGCATTAATGGCACGGTATTTCAGGTTTCCCAACTTTGTTGAGTTTTCCAAACGATTAATTAAAATCACAGATCGATGAAAATCTAAATTTTTCGTCACAAACAAGTTTTCTATTTCATCAAGCAGTACTTTTCTATAAGTAAAATTCAACAAATTCGAAAGTTTAAAAACCGCTTTTGAAAAAGCTTCTCCCAGGCATTGAAATAATCTGTGCAGGCAATCAGCGCCTTTGAATATGCAATTAGTTGGCGAAGAGCACAACAGCAATTTGAACTCATTTTGAAATGCAACATTTTCTCATGTTTGCGATGTTCTGATCTCTATCTCTTCGAATAATCCAACGGCTTTTCACTTAAAATCTGCAAGAAAATGAGCAAAAACTAAAAATGATAACTTTTAATTTGTAATTTTCTTTTGAAAAGTCATAATTGCCAGGTTAGCCACATAACAAGCGACTTATTGCAACTACTTGAATGGCCTAAAATTTCTTGGTTTCTCACGTTTCTCCTAAATATTTTGAAATATGATTCCAACGTACTCTTTTTGGCGTTGAAGGATATGGTAACCCTAAGCTAAACATGCTTCAGTTCTAAATGCTAGCTCGATCATTTTATTCAGTGCAGCTATTGAACACGTTTGACAGTTATGATTTTTTTGTTTCGATTATAGTGGTTTCACAATTTTTATGGCATTCGTGACTTATATCAACGATGCAGTTGGCGAACAGTTATTGAAAAATTTGTCCGGTACAACTGTGTTCGATGTTTACTGTTGGGCTCGAACTCGCGGACATCGGCTCAAGAAGCAACTGACTTGCCAGTCAATTACGATGAACAGTCCAATTACGATTCATCAAATTTCCAACACCATTATCCCTCTCAAAACAAAAAGACATATATCGTCAGGCCCAAAGGCACTCCAAGCGACCGCTTTTGAGATACCGTAAACTGGAGGGAGCTTTTATCACCGTGGTAACTTTGATCAACATGAAATTTTTGCAGATAATCATCATTAACTAAGTCTGAAGTAAAAATATTTGAAAACTGTTTTCTACGTTTGAAAGCCTATAAATTGAGTTTCAAAGAGGCTTGATTAGGTTTGTAGTTGTAGATTTTTTTATATTACTCAAAAAGTAGTTTTAAAGTTTTAAAACATTCGTTTTTCGAAGACTCACAAACAAACACCTCTCTTGATAAGATGACAGCAATTAGGATCAAATGGGTTGTTTGATATGAAAATTTAACTTTTTTTTCGTTGTATAGGTAAAGTTTTAAAGTTTTCTAATCATTCTATGGTAAATTTTGGATATTTAAAAAAACGGACATTTACTATGAAAAAGCCTGTATAAAACAAATGGCTAAAACCCTATCAAATGGTTAGTTTGAATAAAGAAAAGACATAGGAACAGTGGGAGAGAATTGCATGAAGGTAAAATTTCATTTGTTTTCTAGGTCAAAATATTTGGAAAGAAGAAATGTTAAAAATAATTTTTGCCCCTAAATGTATGCAACAACTTTTGAGTATATTTGTTTTTGAAAGAAAGCGTTGAAATATACAATTGAGTCCAAAAAACTTACTGTTATTGATGTTTTAAGCTTTCTGTGACTATTGGCATCAAAAAATAATTTTGAATATGCTGTGATATGTTAATACCAAAGTTATCAAAGTTGCCCCGAAACATGAAATCTGGTTTTGTAACAAACATTTAGTTGTACCCACTTATTTAGTTTGAGTATTCTATCAATGATCATGCTTCATACTTCTTACCTCAGTAAGTATTTTAAATCATTTAAAACATTTATGAATTAAAAAAGTGATCAATGTTCCCCCAGTTTACGAAGCTTTCGTGAGGCATCACGCTATTCGGCCTTGTCTTCATTCCTAAGTGAATCTGTGTTCCCGTTCAACAAAAGCCCGAAACCTGTGACATTGCATCTGTTTAATCTCTTAAGAAAATTCGTTGAACACCCATGTTTGCAACTTGAATTTGAATGCTCGATTGATAGAAAAGTTTAAAACTTCTGTCCGGCAACAAGAAAGGTAACTTGTTTATGAACCAACACATCATCGACATACAAATAGGGCATGATATATTAACGATATTCCGGCTATACCTGTTGAAAATGCATATTATGACAAAGCTGGATTGGAATTGTCTGAACTACCTGTTCTGTGAAAACATGTTATACCACAAACTGCAAAACAGGTGACAAAACATTCCTCCAGCAAGCACGCATTCATGGCACCAAAACATCAAAAATATCTTTAGGTCATTACTTCGGAACAGTCAAATTCGCCAACTTTTCGACGAAACACTTCTCATGTGTTGGTTTGTTTTCCATTTTGCAACATGACGAATACATAACATTTCTTAAATTGGCTTTACACGTATAGGGGGGAGTGTTTCTAAATGCGCATATTGGGTAATATGCGCATACAGCCGATTGACGATATGGCTGGAGATTCATCATATCTAATAAGTGCAGTTTGAGGGTAATACGCTTTTAACACATGGCATGAAAAAATTAAATTGTTATATTATGTCAAAAAATTTAAAAAATTCAAACAAGTTTTTTGTCAGTTTTGTTATAATATATTGAACATAAATTATCGTGCGTAAAGTTTCTGTGAACAAAAATTCTAATGGTTTTTCTTTCTACTTTATCTGGAAATCGGAAATTCAACAAATCGAAGCTTTTGGCAAAATTGTAAATGATAAGATATTGGAATAAGAGACAGGTTCTGAATGCCCATATCAAGGCAGGTTAACTGCCTATATCAAGAAAAATAGATTAGTCTTATAAATTTTTTACTTTCTATCATTTAAACATTAAATCTACGCTCAAATCACGATCTTACAGCGAAAAAAGAAGAACTTCATATTGATCCGATAAAAATTCGATATGAACAAAATATTACTATGAAATATGGTCATATGACTATAACTATAACTATGTTTCATGCAAAAGAACTAGTGATGTAAAAAGTTTTACCATAATTTCAGCATTGACGTATGCTTAACATCTGTTTCTACCATTTTCAATTAAAAAATATCAAAATATTGCAAGTGTTGATGAAATATAGCTTAAAACATAAATATGCGCATTTAGCCCGCCAGTTTCGGAAATCGGCTATTATGACTTCTTTAATTATAAAATTATTTTCACAAAATCTGTAAGAGATTTAAACAGAAAAATTGCTCAAACGTAAATAAAACAGATGTCCGCTCATGTGTATGTAGTTTTCAGACTCCTATCTATTGGAATATGGGAGAAAATGAGTGCTTTCTTTAATATGCGCATATAGCCCGCCTCTCCGCTATAGGTAATAAATTGCTAAGCAACAACGAAGATTGCTATGATCGTTCTACGATTTTTAATTTTGTTTTGGAGAGGAAAGTCCTTTCGGATGAATTTTACAGCTCGTGTTTTGTCCATATAGTTTCTATTAAGCTTTTTCACTCTTATGCCCTGCTGGAATTCAACACCACATTTAGGTAAGTTCAAACTGCTGACCAGGAATGCAACCACATCATCACCATACTGGTAGGATACGACTGTACAGTCCAAAGCATATTTTACAATCCAAGCTGACCCAACATCAGCCATTGAAAATACATATTTGGAAACATAGACCCAATATAAAAAAAATTCAAAATGCATGTTTACATAAATCGATCCAATGTTGAATAAGTTTACGTGTTTTTAAACCTTGATCCAACATCAGATTTATCGATATGTATTGAGATGTTTATAATTTGATCCACTATCAAATTTTATCGACCCAATGTCGAATATGGAAAAGGTTTTTTATACTTTGACCCAATATCAAAGTTTTCGACCCAATGTCGAATAAGTATTTTCAGGCGTTGGCCCAATATCAAAGTTTTTTCGACCCAATGTCGAGTGAGGAATCGATTTTTCATGCTTTGACCCAATATCAAAAACTTTCACCATAATCGGCCCAATACCAACAATTGTTGTTTTTTTGCAATCCAATATCGCAATCAAATCATTTACCTGAAACAACCTGAAAATTTTCAACGAAAATTTGAATATAAATCAATTATCAAAACCCCGATGGACCACTATTTATGTTCACACTGAAAACGTCTATACGGGTTATTGGTTGTAAAAGAAGTGAAGTATGAGACCGAATACAAACTATGAAAAACATACGAACGAAAGCATGGATTACTGTGATTGGTACGAAATATGGAACTTACAATATGCTAAAAGTGTTAAAATCTTTTTCTTTATTTTTTCCCGGGATTCCAGGAACAGCCATGAAAAGAATTACCAGATTTCCCGAAAAAGATTCGCCAAATTTCCCGATTCCCGGAAACTTTTAAATGGTCGAAAAATCGACACACTTACAACAGTTTAAGTATTTCTCAATTTATTTTTTTTTTTTCGATGGAAGTTAATTTTGACTTTTCTTGTAAACGCTTTCCAAATATCGAGTATTAACGTGTTTTTATTATTTTATGGAACAAATTTATTCGTATTTTATTCGTAATTTATTGGTCGTATATTTTGTCAAAAATTTATAAAAATTACAGAAGCGATTAATTCCAAACGAAATTTTTCGAGCAACTTTTAAAAAAATAATCATGAAAGGTGTTTTGGAAGCCCAAAATACGGTTGAGTTTTGATGAATTTTTTTTCTGGTTTTTCGTTGAGGTATTTCTGAGTTTTGGCAAAATTTGCCAGGATTATGCCCGGATTTATAGTTGTCAATTTGAAATTGAATGCCAAGATTCTGCCAAATTTTTATGTAAAAAATACCCGGTTTGTCCGACCCAGACTTCTTAAATGTGAGGCAAAAGAAACAGAAAAGAATCCAAGAGTTTTCGAAAAGGCAATAATCATAAAAAAACAATTTGGAAAAAAATGTGTGTGAATGTTACAAAATAATTCATTTTTATTTTAAGTTGCATTCCACCTTTAGCCATTGAAGCCATTTTGTAAACTCTCTTCTCCTTCTTATAAACTTGATTCTTATCGGATTCTTCATTAGAAGACATGATGCCACCTTATTTCACACGTGTCTCTTAAGAGAAATTCGACTTTACGTTTGTAGCCTTTAAAATTCGTTAATAGACTGCCTGTTTTCCGTTGATGATGTTCTGTCTTATTTTTCACTCTTGCTCTCTCTTTTTTTCTTCTCATGAATTTTCTGCAGATTCACCCTAAATAAAAACCATGTCATGCGTAGTTTAATAGTAAACCAAAATAAGTAAATTCATTTATTATTTTTTTCTCTTTAATTATATGTTTCTATTTACATATTCATCTGTACCCTACAGTTCTATCTTGATGTTATCTTTTCTCTGGTTCTGACTTTTTCAATTTCTTTTTTGGAGTATGCAGGAGCGAGAGATTGCTAGTTGAACATAAAAAATATCTTAATAACAATCCTTCCCTTTTCCCTTTTGACTACTAGGACGTGGCCGACCCCGTTATGAATCATATAAATCATATGAATAAGGATTTTGTGCAAAATTGATGGCCTCGATTAATCACGGAGTAGCAACCATTGGCGACGTGGAACTTATTCTGCTTTGCCACGCCAGCAATCATGGAATTCAAATAATAATTTAAAAACAAATGCAATAAATACGAAGTTTCTCTAGAATCGATAAAAAAAAACTTGTAAATGAAGCATTTTGAGTTCAATGGTTTAAGGTGGATATGTGTAAAAAAAAAATGTTTTTTTTTTCATTTCAATCAATTTTCATACAATCTAGTTCAACTTTCTTATTGAAGTTTTAAAAAAATCATAGATTGTACAGTAGGGTGGCCCGAAATTGCATAATGTCTTAAAATCTGGGTCTTTTGTGAGGAGCCAACTTAAAAAAATCATGTTTAGAGGTTCAGCAAACGCGGTCTTCGAAAGAATTTCACTTTGAAAAGATTTAATTTAAAAAAAAATGGGTGCATTAATTTTCAAAATATTTTCAATATTTTTTTGTGTTAAGATAACTCTTAAAAAATAACAAATTTTTCAATTTGTATTAAAATTATTACTTTATTTATTTACATAGTATTCCGTCTCACGACATAACTTGACGAACATAATTCCTAAAATTCACTCGGTTCATAGCAACCGTTCTCCAATTTCTCGGGCACCCCACGTTCGCCAGATCACGCTCCACTTGGTCTAACCTCCTCGCTCGTTGCGCCCCCGCTCGTCTTGTTCCTACCGGATTAGTAGCGAACACCTGCAGGACAGTCGTCCGGCATTCTCGCAACAAGTCCCGCCCAGCGTATCCGGCCAGCCTTAACCACCTTCTGGATACTGGGTTCGCCGTAGAGTCGCGCGAGCTCGTGGTTCATCCTTCGCCTCCACACTCCGTTCTCCTGTACGCCGCCAAAGATGGTTCTTAACACTCGTCGCTCAAATACTCCGAGTGTACGCAGGTCCTCCTCGAGCAATATCCATGTCTCGTGCCCGTAGAGAACAACCGGTCTAATGAACGTCATATACAGGTTACACTTCGTGCGAGGGTTAAGTTTTCTCGACCGCAGTTGCTTGTGGAGTCCATAGTAGGCACGACTTCCGTTGATAATTCGCCTCCGGATCTCACGCTCGTCGAATAACACCTTCTAGCGCCACGTTCAAAATCATGCAGGATAGACCATCACCTTGTCGAAGCCCCCTGCGCGATTCGAATGAACTCGACAATTCACCCGAAATCCGCACACAGCATTGAGTTCCATCCATCGTTGCCTTGATCAGTCTGTTCAGCTTCCCGGAAAAGCCGTTCTCGTCCATGATTTTCCATAGCTCGTTACGGTCGATCGTTTCGTATGCGGCTTTGAAGTCGATGAATGGATGGTGCGTAGGGACTTGGTGTTCCCGGCATTTTTGGAGGATTTGCCGTAATGTGAATATCTGGTCCGTCGTTGACCGTCCCTCCATGAAACCGGCCTGATGACTTCCCACGAATCTGTTTGCTTGGGGCGTTAGGCGGCGGAGTAGGATTCGGGACAACACTTTGTAGGCGGCATTGAGGACAGTGATCGCTCGGTAGTTCTCACAGTCCAATTTGTCGCCCTTCTTGTAGATGGGGCATATTACCCCCTCCTTCCACTCCTCCGGTAGCTGTTCTATGTCCCAGATCCGGACTATCAACCGGTGTACGCAATCAGCCAACTTGTCCGGGCCCATTTTGATGAGTTCAGCTGCGATGCCATCCTTCCCAGCCGACTTGTTTCTATTCAGCTGGCGAATGGCTTCCTTAACTTCACTCATCGTTGGGAGTGGCCCCTCTTCGACGTTGGCTACGCCGGCGATGTACCTTCCTGCACCGTCTTGATCTCCTGCATGTGCGCCGTTCAGGTGTTCATCGAAGTGCTGCTTCCAACTTTTGATCATCTCACGGTTGTCCGTCAGGATACCCCCGTCCTTATCCCGGCACATTTCGGCTTGCGGCACGAAGCCTTTGCGGGATGCGTTGAGTTTCTGATAGAACTTTCGTGTTTCTTGGGAACGATGCAGCTGCTCCAGCTCCTCGAGCTCCTGCTCCTCCAGGCGGCGCTTTTTCTCCTGGAAAAGTCGGACTCGCTGCCTCTTCCGCTGTCGGTGATCTTCCACATTTCGACGGGTGCCTCTTTGCACTACTGCCGTCCGCGCGAACATTTGTGATGTCATAACGTATAAAGCACCAATTGCTGTATTTTTTTTTGTTTTGTTCGAATTAAGTTTTACATTTTTCTATCAAATATGTTTTTATGAAAAAAAGTGTAAATTTTCTGCATATATCTAGGGGTTAAAAAAATACTACAAATGTTTTATTAGCTTAAATAATGCAAATAAATCTCAGAATAGATGAAATTTGAATGTTTACAAACGCTTATTCCAAATAATCATATCCCAGCATATGGAAACGAGATTTATGAGGTTTGATTCTGATTTTCATTTTGTTGCATTTTGACCCAGACAGTTAAGTTAAAAATATTAAAAAAAAAAAAAAATTGTTGATTATCCGAAAAATAATTTTACACTAACAGTGTTGGTATAGGACTATGAAAGCAATATAAAGTTTGTAGGTGATATCATTAAGCCGAAATTGTAATAATTTGTACATTTATTGCTCGATTTTTTCAATTTTTATGAGAATCAGTAACTTTTAAAAACTCTTTCACGATGTTAAAAACTATGTCATCATCAATTTTTTATCATTCGATGATAACTTTATTACAGTTTATTGAAATAAAAATTGAATGAGTGTTGTGGTATACAAATGTTGCATTTAATCCTGCTTTTGCATAATACCCCGTTTGAATTTTTATCTGAATTTTTCAAAATTTTGAGTATCCACATTAAAGCGTTCATATGCATTTTTTCTACCATAGATAGAAGATTAATAAAATTTCGTGTTCTTTTTCTGTCCTTTAAATAACAAAAAGTTATCTTACTTGTTAAAAATGGATAAGAAAGATTCTCAAGCTTTGATTTTTGAGGTGGATCGATCCTACGACCTTTTATCTGAATCGATCTTTTCCTGAAAATTGAACAATCCTACTCCACACCCGATCTTTCATTTGGTAGATTCTCAGTTATCATGCAATTTTGGGACACCCCATTGTACAGCGACAGAAATACATTCTGTATCATTGAACTGAGTCGCGAAGTATTGCATGAAAAATAGTCATGCAATATCCAGCAGTAGTGTCAATTAAATTATTGTTTTTCAATGCCAAAAGACATACCCCTTTTAAACAGCTAATAGCTATTTTGGCTAATAAGATACGAAGTTAAGGTCTACGTCAAAGTTGTTCAGCGGAAAATTTCATTGAAAAAATTCTGCAAAAAATTCATTGATGAGTTTTGAACTAAAACTCTGGCTTTGAAACCTTTTCCACCTTCAAAAACCTATGACTGTAAGAGATATTTTCTAGCCTCGAATGTTTGAGTTCAGATCAGATAAAATTTTCTCCGGTGAACTTTTCAAAGCTTGATCTTTTGGTTTTGTGACGCACGTTCTTGTACTCATGTTCTAATGTTTCCCAAAACGATGTACACCACAATATAATCCGTCGATGAACCAAATTACGATACAAAAATTGAATCAGCACAGGACTGACACTCAAACGTGACAAATGCAAAAAGAAGCCTAGCCCACCCCCTTCAACAATCAAGAGAGTTTTGGGATGCTGCATGATTGGTACAAGCCTCCCCAACAGATGCAATGGGGCCATTTCTTGGAGGTTGGAACGGGGTTTGTTCCTTTGCCAACAAATAAACCTAACTGCCAACATTGAAAGATCTCTATTATGATTTGCTTCTCCTTCCTGGTCAAAGCCTACTTCGTCTCGTCCGGTTTGGTTGGTTGTTGCAGTCAATATTTATTTGTTTACATCACGATGACCGCCATTGGGCCATTGCATTGGTCGAGCAGACAGAAAAATCTGAACCTATATTCCTACACCTAGTCCCAATGAAAGTGCTGCTCGGATTTATCCATCAAGAAGGAGGAACGTTGTTGTTGCAGGAGTAGGAGGAGATCAGCTCCAAGCCGTTCGGTTTTATAAGTACACAGCTCCTTCATTTATTTTGCGGTTAGGTTTCTTTTTCAGGCCATCTACCATCGTCGCTTGCGGGATGCCATCTCATCGCTCTGTTGCGGTGTGACCGACTGCATCACCGACTTCAGCTTTTGGTAGTTTAGTTGCCAACAATGTTCGGCCCACCAATAAGTCGGTCCCTATGATGGAGGAAATAATAAATATTCAAAGTGCTGCCTTTGAGTCATAATGCACACCAAACAACAAGCTCTTGGATGGCAAAAAAGACCTCTTCTTATAGGGTTCAGTCTGGCAGGCAATTCAGGCTGTCCGTTGTTAAATCCAATTGTTGGAAGGTGTAGGAGGTGATCATAAATGGTCACCAGGAGCGCAAAAATTGATGCGAATTTGTGGCAAATCTTATAACGAATGAATTACATTTTTTAAACGTCAAAGCCCAAGGATAGATGTATCACTTTGTTTCCAGGAAGCAACAAAATAAGTTAAGAAAATTTAACAGCGATAAATACAAAGATTAAAATCGCCTTCGAATTGTCTAAATCAAAACAAAAAGTTTTGATTATTTTTAAACACCTGATTCAACAATATATGAATCGTGTTTGTCCGATAATTACATAAAATGCCAAAGGACACCATTAAAAAAAAAGCAATTCCCAGCTGAACTCCATCGCAGTAGTCCTGTCGAGGAGGCCGAAAGCGTTTCAGGAACACAGCACAAGTCAGAGCGTGCTTCGATGTTTTTGTTGTCGAGGCTCTCGGGGCGATTTGATCGCATGAATGAACTTCGAAATGGAAAAATACTCAATGAAACTCAAGGAAACAACATAAAATCACCCCTCTTCTAGAAACAATAGGCAAAGGCGTGAGTGCGGTGGCAGCAAAGTAACAACACCGGCCGAGTTACGCTGTGCACCCAAAGTTGTCGACTTCAATTTAGCCCTCGTTGATAGGTGTTTTGTGCACAAACAATTTGAAAAAAGCCTATGAAGTAAATATGACTTTTATGATATGGTTTTTATTTGAGAAAATTCGTAAATGTTGTGACATGATCTAGTTTTTATTTAAATTCTGCAATGTAATTTCTATAATATTTTTTATTTTTGTCATTCTCGTTGTTTGTAATTTTTGTAACTTTTGTAGTTTTTGTCATTTTTGTAATTTTTGTATTTTTTGTAATTTTCGTAATTTTTGTAATTTTTGTAATTTTTGTATTTTGTAATTTTTGTAATTTTTGTCATTTTTGTAATTTTTGTAATTTTTGTAATTTTTGTAATTTTTGTAATTTTTGTTATTTTTGTGATTTTTGTAATTTTTGTAATTTTTGTAATTTTTGTCATTTTTGTAATTTTTGTTATTTTTGTAATTTTTGGAATTTTTGTAATTTTTGTAATTTTTGTAATTTTTGTAATTTTTGTAATTTTTGTAATTTTTGTAATTTTTGTAATTTTTGTCATTTTTGTAATTTTTGTAATTTTTGTAATTTTTGTAATTTTTGTAATTTTTGTAATTTTTGTAATTTTTGTAATTTTTGTAATTTTTGTAATTTTTGTAATTTTTGTCATTTTTGTAAGTTTTGTAATTTTTGGAATTTTTGGAATTTTTGGAATTTTTGTCACTTTTGTCATTTTTGCAATTTTTGTAATTTTTGTCATTTTTGTAATTTTTGTAATTTTTGTCAATTTTGTCATTTTGTCATTTTGTCATTTTGTCATTTTTGTCATTTTTGTCATTTTTGTCATTTTTGTCATTTTTGTCATTTTTGTCATTTTTGTCATTTTTGACATTTTTGACATTTTTGACATTTTTGACATTTTTGACATTTTTGTCATTTTTGTCATTTTTGTCTTTTTTGTCATTTTGGTCATTTTTGTCATTTTTGTCATTTTTGTCATTTTTGTCATTTTTGTCATTTTTGTCATTTTTTGTCATTTTTGTCATTTTTGTCATTTTTGGCATTTTTGTCATTTTTGTCATTTTTGTCATTTTTGTCATTTTTGTCATTTTGTCATTTTTGTCATTTTTGTCATTTTTGTCATTTTTGTCATTTTTGTCATTTTTGTCATTTTTGTCATTTTTGTCATTTTTGTCATTTTTGTCATTTTTGTCATTTTTGTCATTTTTGTCATTTTTGTCATTTTTGTCATTTTTGTCATTTTTGTCATTTTTGTCATTTTTGTCATTTTTGTCATTTTTGTCATTTTTGTCATTTTTGTCATTTTTGTCATTTTTGTCATTTTTGTCATTTTTGTCATTTTTGTCATTTTTGTCATTTTTGTCATTTTTGTCATTTTTGTCATTTTTGTCATTTTTGTCATTTTTGTCATTTTTGTCATTTTTGTCATTTTTGTCATTTTTGTCATTTTTGTCATTTTTGTCATTTTTGTCATTTTCGTCATTTTCGTCATTTTTGTCATTTTTGTCATTTTTGTCATTTTTGTCATTTTTGTCATTTTTGTCATTTTTGTCATTTTTGTCATTTTTGTCATTTTTGTCATTTTTGTCATTTTTGTCATTTTTGTCATTTTTGTCATTTTTGTCATTTTTGTCATTTTTGTCATTTTTGTCATTTTTGTCATTTTTGTCATTTTTGTCATTTTTGTCATTTTTGTCATTTTTGTCATTTTTGTCATTTTTGTCATTTTTGTCATTTTTGTCATTTTTGTCATTTTTGTCATTTTTGTCATTTTTGTCATTTTTGTCATTTTTGTCATTTTTGTAATTTTTGTCATTTTTGTCATTTTTGTCATTTTTGTCATTTTTGTCATTTTTGTCATTTTTGTCATTTTTGTCATTTTTGTCATTTTTGTCATTTTTGTCATTTTTGTCATTTTTGTCATTTTTGTCATTTTTGTCATTTTTGTCATTTTTGTCATTTTTGTCATTTTTGTCATTTTTGTCATTTTTGTCATTTTTGTCATTTTTGTCATTTTTGTCATTTTTGTCATTTTTGTCATTTTTGTCATTTTTGTCATTTTTGTCATTTTTGTCATTTTTGTCATTTTTGTCATTTTTGTCATTTTTGTCATTTCTGTCATTTTTGTCATTTTTGTCATTTTTGTCATTTTTGTCATTTTTGTCATTTTTGTCATTTTTGTCATTTTTGTCATTTTTGTAATTTTTGTCATTTTTGTCATTTTTGTCATTTTTGTCATTTTTGTCATTTTTGGTCATTTTTGTCATTTTTGTCATTTTTGTCATTTTTGTCATTTTTGTCATTTTTGTCATTTTTGTCATTTTTGTCATTTTTGTCATTTTTGTCATTTTTGTCATTTTTGTCATTTTTGTCATTTTTGTCATTTTTGTCATTTTTGTCATTTTTGTCATTTTTGTCATTTTTGTCATTTTTGTCATTTTTGTCATTTTTGTCATTTTTGTCATTTTTGTCATTTTTGTCATTTTTGTCATTTTTGTCATTTTTGTCATTTTTGTCATTTTTGTCATTTTTGTCATTTTTGTCATTTTTGTCATTTTTGTCATTTTTGTCATTTTTGTCATTTTTGTCATTTTTGTATTTTTTGTCATTTTTTTCATTTTTGTCATTTTTGTCATTTTTGTCATTTTTGTCATTTTTGTCATTTTTGTCATTTTTGTCATTTTTGTTATTTTTGTCATTTTTGTAATTTTTGTCATTTTTGTAATTTTTGTCATTTTTGTCATTTTTGTCATTTTTGTCATTTTTGTCATTTTTGTAATTTTTGTCATTTTTGTAATTTTTGTCATTTTTGTCATTTTTGTCATTTTTGTCATTTTTGTCATTTTTGTCATTTTTGTCATTTTTGTCATTTTTGTCATTTTTGTCATTTTTGTCATTTTTGTCATTTTTGTCATTTTTGTCATTTTTGTCATTTTTGTCATTTTTGTCATTTTTGTCATTTTTGTCATTTTTGTCATTTTTGTCATTTTTGTCATTTTTGTCATTTTTGTCATTTTTGTCATTTTTGTCATTTTTGTCATTTTTGTCATTTTTGTCATTTTTGTCATTTTTGTCATTTTTGTCATTTTTGTCATTTTTGTCATTTTTGTCATTTTTGTCATTTTTGTCATTTTTGTCATTTTTGTCATTTTTGTCATTTTTGTCATTTTTGTCATTTTTGTCATTTTTGTCATTTTTGTCATTTTTGTCATTTTTGTCATTTTTGTCATTTTTGTCATTTTTGTCATTTTTGTCATTTTTGTCATTTTTGTCATTTTTGTCATTTTTGTCATTTTTGTCATTTTTGTCATTTTTGTCATTTTTGTCATTTTTGTCATTTTTGTCATTTTTGTCATTTTTGTCATTTTTGTCATTTTTGTCATTTTTGTCATTTTTGTCATTTTTGTCATTTTTGTCATTTTTGTCATTTTTGTCATTTTTGTCATTTTTGTCATTTTTGTCATTTTTGTCATTTTTGTCATTTTTGTCATTTTTGTCATTTTTGTCATTTTTGTCATTTTTGTCATTTTTGTCATTTTTGTCATTTTTGTCATTTTTGTCATTTTTGTCATTTTTGTCATTTTTGTCATTTTTGTCATTTTTGTCATTTTTGTCATTTTTGTCATTTTTGTCATTTTTGTCATTTTTGTCATTTTTGTCATTTTTGTCATTTTTGTCATTTTTGTCATTTTTGTCATTTTTGTCATTTTTGTCATTTTTGTCATTTTTGTCATTTTTGTCATTTTTGTCATTTTTGTCATTTTTGTCATTTTTGTCATTTTTGTCATTTTTGTCATTTTTGTCATTTTTGTCATTTTTGTCATTTTTGTCATTTTTGTCATTTTTGTCATTTTTGTCATTTTTGTCATTTTTGTCATTTTTGTCATTTTTGTCATTTTTGTCATTTTTGTCATTTTTGTCATTTTTGTCATTTTTGTCATTTTTGTCATTTTTGTCATTTTTGTCATTTTTGTCATTTTTGTCATTTTTGTCATTTTTGTCATTTTTGTCATTTTTGTCATTTTTGTCATTTTTGTCATTTTTGTCATTTTTGTCATTTTTGTCATTTTTGTCATTTTTGTCATTTTTGTCATTTTTGTCATTTTTGTCATTTTTGTCATTTTTGTCATTTTTGTCATTTTTGTCATTTTTGTCATTTTTGTCATTTTTGTCATTTTTGTCATTTTTGTCATTTTTGTCATTTTTGTCATTTTTGTCATTTTTGTCATTTTTGTCATTTTTGTCATTTTTGTCATTTTTGTCATTTTTGTCATTTTTGTCATTTTTGTCATTTTTGTCATTTTTGTCATTTTTGTCATTTTTGTCATTTTTGTCATTTTTGTCATTTTTGTCATTTTTGTCATTTTTGTCATTTTTGTCATTTTTGTCATTTTTGTCATTTTTGTCATTTTTGTCATTTTTGTCATTTTTGTCATTTTTGTCATTTTTGTCATTTTTGTCATTTTTGTCATTTTTGTCATTTTTGTCATTTTTGTCATTTTTGTCATTTTTGTCATTTTTGTCATTTTTGTCATTTTTGTCATTTTTGTCATTTTTGTCATTTTTGTCATTTTTGTCATTTTTGTCATTTTTGTCATTTTTGTCATTTTTGTCATTTTTGTCATTTTTGTCATTTTTGTCATTTTTGTCATTTTTGTCATTTTTGTCATTTTTGTCATTTTTGTCATTTTTGTCATTTTTGTCATTTTTGTCATTTTTGTCATTTTTGTCATTTTTGTCATTTTTGTCATTTTTGTCATTTTTGTCATTTTTGTCATTTTTGTCATTTTTGTCATTTTTGTCATTTTTGTCATTTTTGTCATTTTTGTCATTTTTGTCATTTTTGTCATTTTTGTCATTTTTGTCATTTTTGTCATTTTTGTCATTTTTGTCATTTTTGTCATTTTTGTCATTTTTGTCATTTTTGTCATTTTTGTCATTTTTGTCATTTTTGTCATTTTTGTAATTTTTGTCATTTTTGTCATTTTTGTCATTTTTGTCATTTTTGTCATTTTTGTCATTTTTGTCATTTTTGTCATTTTTGTCATTTTTGTCATTTTTGTCATTTTTGTCATTTTTGTCATTTTTGTCATTTTTGTCATTTTTGTCATTTTTGTCATTTTTGTCATTTTTGTCATTTTTGTCATTTTTGTCATTTTTGTCATTTTTGTCATTTTTGTCATTTTTGTCATTTTTGTCATTTTTGTCATTTTTGTCATTTTTGTCATTTTTGTATGTTTTGTAATTTTTGTTATTTTTGTCAATTTTTTATTTTTGTTATTTTTGTCATTTTTGTTATTTTTGTTATTTTTTAAGTTTTGTGATTTTTGTAATGTTTTTAAGTTTTGTTACTTTTGTAATTTTTGTTATTTTGATAATTTTTGTAATTTTTGTAATTTTGTTAATTTTCGTAATTTTTGGTAATTTTTGTAATTTTGGTAATTTTTATAATTTTTAATTTTTGTAATTTTTGTCATTTTTGTAATTTTTGTCATTTTTGTCATTTTTGTAATTTTTGTGCTTTTTCGTTCATGTATGTATTGTTTTAATGTAAATGTTTTGTTTTGGTTCCCTTTTTTTTGCTGATTTCATATTGTTTTGGGTGTATTATTTGGTATATGTTTATGTTATTTTTATGTCAGTTCGTAAGATTTTTGACTATTTTTTTTTATGTTTATTGTGTAATTAGACATGACAAGTAATAAAAAATCAACATAAATATTTTTTATTTAAGTTTCTATAAAATTTTTATGCACTCTCTGTCAATTCGAGGCTGTTTGAGATCTAAACAATCGTTCTGTGTAACTTTTCGAAAGCTTTGGATGATAAAAATTTGCGTTGCCTTTACCATTTTGGCTATCCAGTCAAAGCTTTGAAATTGCCGCGACGTGCCTCCCTGCTGGCGATGGCGCAAGAACGTGAAAGTTTGCAACGAGCCGGCACTGGAGCTGCTGCATTGGCAAATTTAAAACAACTATTTTGGGAAGGTAGGAGAAGCAGCAAAATAAATTTAAAGAAAGGATAGTGATGAAAAAAAAGTGGGTAGGTATCCGTGAACCTTGTCGCCCCATCGTGACCCAAACCCGAAAGCTGCAGAACTGGCAGCAATAATGGCACCCAGCCATGAGAGCCGAGCAGCCGGCAAAAATAACTGCAAAATATAAGCCGAATTTAAGCATTACTTGGAAAAAGGGTCAATTTTTTTTTCTCGTTTTGGTTTCGGTCCCGCACAAAACGGAAAGTGTGGGGAAAAATCGTGGCGATAAAAAATGTTATGGCCAAGTGAGGGTTCCTTCTTTATGCATTCAATCAAGCAGGTAATAATTTTGATTCACTGATTTGGGTTTTATGGCGTCTACGTTGGATGCAAATTTTTTTTTTGGGTTTCTCTCGTCTTAAAAATTAAGATTCGGAATTTGGGCCAATGCAATTCCGATTAGTTTAAATTCACCGAAAAACCACGTTTTTATTCATAGCCTGTTTAGATAGGGCATCCTTCTTTGACGATTGAATGGCCTACTGGATTGAACTTTTTGACATCCTTTTTTAAATCCGAACAAAATCAATTAAAATCTGATGACAATATTTTCAAATATTGTTCAAGAAAAACGCACATAGCTTTCCATGGATTCTGGAAATTGACCAGTTGAGAGAAAATTGCCAATTAGATTTTAAGAGTTGAAACGTTGTTGAGGCGGTAGATTTTTCTAGCTTATTGCGAGGCTGTATAGAGTCACCTAGTGCGGTCATCGTTTGGAGGGCGGCAATTTAAAAACTTGCGTATGACTGAGGGTGGAGCTCACTGGAATATGATATGTTTGATAAAGCTATAAGAATTGTTAAAGTTTGCTTCTTAAACTCTAAGCTATCAGCCCTCAGAATCTCAGACAATGTGTAACTTTGAGCCGATGATGATTTATCTTATTATTATGTTTTTTTTATAATATTTTAAGCTTGTAGTTTGGAGCCTTTAAACAATAAAACAGTTCAACCCTAGTAGACACCTTTCTAATCTGAAAGACCTCTGTATTTGAAGGGTTATAGTAAATGGTAATGGTTTAAAATGCAATTCACATTCCGTCCATTTCGTTGATTACTGACCGAGGCCCGAAACATTGTTGAGGCATGGTCAGTTCTGCTGGCTAGCTTCTCTGCTGACGATTTTTCCCTTACTCCGTGAAACAGACCGGGCCGTTTAGAGATTGGGATAGGGATTCCAAACGATGATGATAATCGCATTCCGCCGAGGAGAGGCCACGTGGAAAATGCTTCGGCCTGGCCAAGGGACCTCAATGTTGGTCGTTCGCGAGCCTATCTTTGTGATGGCGCCGATTCTACTGCTGCAATCGATATCGAATGGCGCCGATTCTACTGCTGCAATCGATATCGAGAGGTCTCGCTCAATTCGGCTAGAGAGTTCAGAACATATGAGGAAAGCGAGAAATACCGGCACAGAACCGACGAATGGAGCTTCTAGTAGTTTACAGCTTTGAAATTTTTATTTTTTTGACTTAGTGGAACAGTCTCTGCATTTCAAACCAGTAAAAAATATTCAAAAATTACTCCCGCAAGTTTAAAATTAAATTTTTTGAGAATTTACAAAATCACTCCACCACACGGTATCGGCTTTGTGGAAACCCGTTTATAGAACCTATTAAAAGTGACCATTGGCCATCCGTTTCGCGCCCACTCGATCGATCCTTTTCGGAATGACCAAGCCCACCTATCCAGGTAGAATTGCGAGGACGATTAGGCCAATAAATGCACCTGAGAAAATCTCGGTCAAAATCGACATCGAGACTCAAAGCGTATTCCTATGCATGTGGAGGTCCGTTCAAGAGTGTTCCGGAGTGAAAATGACTTGGACCTTAATTTGGTTTGCATCCTTAACTTTGATGCTGATGATGTCACGTTTCAAGTGCATGTGTAGGGGCTCTCGGTGCGGACCTTTGAAGCTTACGACGGACGCAAAACGGATGATTTATGATGGTTAATTTGAGAGACGCCTAATATAATCGGAACAGAGTGCGATTCTCAATTGCACCGCCGCCAAAGTAAGTGCAGTATATTGTCATACAATTGAAACAAGGACTTTGGATTTGAAGATTGGTCATTAATATCACCTAATTTATTGATAAGTGACACATTACTATCGTAGTGCTTTGGTGAAATATTTCGTTTGAAGGTTAACTAAAAACAGCGCTTAAGCTTTGGATAACGATACCGAATGGAAATTTGGATCCAGGTATAAAGGGTGATACGGTCAAGATTTCGTCATGGGAAAACGCGTGTAAATCGGTGAAATCGTTTATTTTTAAAAATCAAATTAAATTTCTTTTTAAAGTTTCATTAGTATAAAATTCAGGAAAAATATTCAGTTAGGCTTCCGCTTTTCCAAATCCGAATTGCCGGGCCTTATGCTTAACCCCTGCCATCAGATTTTGTACAGCCACCTTGTCCACCTTCTTCGCCGCAGAAAGCCAGTTTGCCTTGAACTGCTGCTCGTCCTTAGCAGTTTTTTTGGTCTTCTATAGGTTCCGCTTGACAATAGCCCAGTATTTCTCAATTGGGCGGAGCTCTGACGTGTTGGGACAGTTCTTGTCCTTGGGAACCACCTGCACGTTGTTGGCGGCGTACCACTCCATGGCCTTTTTACCGTAATGGCAAGATCCGGCAAAACAGTACGGAACAACCGTGTTTCTTCAGGAAAGGCAGCAGACGTTTATTCAAACACTCTTTCACGTAAATTTCTTGGTTGACAGTCCCGGAAGCTATGAAAAGGCCAAGTATAGATGGCTTGCCAAACCAGATATTTCTTCGCGAACTTTGACAGTTTCATGTGCTTGAAAATATCTGCTACTTTTCTCCTTCCGTTTGCCGTATAAAACTCCTGTCCCGGAAGCTGCTTGTAGTCGGCTTTGAGGTAGGTTTCGTCGTCCATTATCACGCAGTCAAACTTCGTCAGCATCGTCGTGTAAAGCCTCCGGAATCGCGCTTTGGCCGTCGTATTTTGTTTATCATTGCGATTTGGAGTCACTACCTTCTTGTAAGTCGATAGTCCGGCTCGTTTTTTGGCTCGATGCACGGTTGTAGACGATACACCCAGCTTATTTTCGGCATCTCGGAGAGAGAGGTTAGGTTTTCGCTTGAAACTACCGGCAACTCTCTTTGTCGTCTCAGCGGCTTCCGGTTTTCGATTTCCCCCCGATCCAGACTTCCTGGCTGTCGACAAACGTTCCCCAAGCACTTAAATTACATTTGTAACGGTTGATTTGGCAACTTTTAGCGATTTTGCCAACTTTGCGTGCGAGTAGCTTGGATTTTCAAGATGCGCGAGCAAAATTTTGATACGCTGCTCTTCTTCCTTGGACGGCATTTTGACAACTGAAGAGTGAATTCCAAAATCAAAATAGGAGCAACATTCTACACACACACACATTCAAAATGAGTGTGTTTAGGTTATTTAAATGCAAAATTGAAAGTATTACGTCAAGTTGATACTGACCAAATTCTATCATATCACCCTTTAGAATTTACTTGAACTTCATGATTGAAATTTAAAAAGGTAGGTACTAAAAGTCACAGTCAAAATTTATCATAAAAATTTAAATTCAGTATCATCATGAATAGCCAGAGCTAAGTATGATTAAAAATGATGTATAATAACAATCTGAGACATTCAAATTGGTTTGTTGGGCAAAAAAATACACTTGTTTTGTATTTATTGTTCAAGAAATTTCTCCTTTTTTACTTATCGTAAAATGAAAGTTTTTTGTGCCACTACTCGCAATTTTTTTTGGAAACGGTTGAAAGGCTTCTGTTGACCCACCTAAAGCTTAATTTAAACGACGGGCTAGAGCAACAAGCGTTTTGAAAACAAAAGTTGCTAGGTCGGGTAAAACAAACACATAAGTTTCCCCAGATTTTTTAATGTTTTAAGAGCTTGATGCACAAATCTCAACCGATACTCACCAAGACAAAACAAAAAAAATTACATTTTAATATCAAGCTTCTTAAGCCCAGAAAGCCAAAGATTGTGGCTTCAATCCTTACATTTTCAACAAAACAAATGTCTTATTGTAAAATCATCAACGTTATTATACATTGGGTTGAGATAAAAAATTGCTTATGGATTTTTTGAGACATGGGCGCATATCAGATTTTGTGTGAGGAGCCGGCAAAAGCGGTCGTCCATATGAACTGTTCAGTGTTTTTACTATATTGATGTTATGATGCATTGAATTGAGATGAAAAAATTGCAGTCGAGGGTTTTAAGGGGGGGGTAGGGTCTAACGGGTATAAAAAAACACCATTTTCACGATTTTTTTCTAGAGCTATCGTTCAAACAAATGTATTCAAATTTTTTGCATTATACAAAGCATTGTTAAAAGAACATTTAGTAATTTTTTCGTAGAAAAATATTGAAAATTGAACCGGTGACGGAGCATTTTCGAGGATGCCTTTTAGAAAACAGGATTTGCGGTGGACACTGTATCTAAGCACAGAATCATCTGAAGCCAAAAAATCAGAGCAAAATAATTTTAATAGATGTTTTTCTGGACCCCAACGTTTTTATTTTACTTAAAAATATTTTTAAGAAATTTTTGTGGCTGTTTGAAGTAAAAACTACGATTTTTCGCTTAAAAATCCGCCATTTTTCACCTCTAAAATCTCCCCAAAGTAAAAAAATCAAAAAAAAAAAAAAAACGTTGGGGTCTGGTATTTTATGTGTAGAAAATATGTTCCAAATTTGAAAAGAATCGGATAAGTAGTTTCCAAATGACGATGTCCACGGACTTTAAAAATGTGCTTTCGAGAAAAACGCGTTTGAAGTTTCTGCTCTTGCTTTCTTGCAGTATTAGATAGGAGGAGATAAAGGCCTATAACTTCTACAGTTTTGCTTCAATTGACTTGAAAATTTTACACAACATTCTTGAAATGTTTTACAATAAGAAAATAAAAAAATAAAAAAATCGATTTTTTGAAAGTGTTAGACCCTACCCCCCCCCTTAAAGGATGAAAAATTGATTTCAAGTTTCTAATTTGGTATCATCGGTCGACAAAACGGGTCGTCCATACATCACGAATACTGTTTTGACAATATTGAGGTTTTTTTTTCACATTAGAATTAAATGAAAATTTGAATTCGATTTTTTCAGGGGTGTGTAGTGATTATCGATTTAATGTATCAAATTTTGCACAGACGCCGGCAAAGAGGGTCGTCCATATGACCTGTTAATTGTTTTGCAATATTCACGTTATTCATTCGAATAAGATGAAAGTTTTCACATGACGATTTGAAGGGACGAGTAATTGATTCGAGGAGTCAGGTTTTGGGTCAGAGGTCGTCAAAAGGGATCGTCTATATTAACTTCTTACTGTTTTTATGATATTTACGTTCGCATTGCGATCTAAATTTACTCACGGAAGTGTCGTGAATTTCAATATGTTAAACCGTTGTATTTTTTGTTTATGAAAGTCTTATGTAAACTATTCTTTTAGATCAGCGGTCGGGGAACCGGGTAAAATTACCCCAAATGGGGTAAAAGTGAAATTCTTGGGGGTAACAGAAAAAAAAATTGTGAGTGAAAAGTGTATATTTTCATTTTGCAATTTTATGAACTTGTTGGTGCATAATATGAAGATGCTGAAAAGATTTCGATTTCGTTTTTTGCTCTTCGCCATGGGGTAATATCAACTTAAATAAAAATGTTTTGGGGTAATGATTCAAAAAGTTCCCCGACCCCTGTTTTAGATCATCGATTCGCGTCCAAATCAGTTACTAGAATGGCTGTTAATTTCACCTGTCTCTTTCGAAACTTCTCTCATTCACCTCTTTATGCTTGTGTTCCGTTCACTCACATATTATAGTCATAATGACAAAACTTATGTACACTGAAATCTCGATACTTATAATCATAATTATTATATCATAATCAATTTCACGAAAACCAATGATTTTTACATCAATTTCATAAATGCCAATATTCTCTACAGGAAGTTTCCAGGAAGGGGAAATTGATTTCAGGTGTCCAGTTTAGTATGAGGAGTCAGAAAAATGTGTCGGTCGTACCAATTGTTAACTGTATTTGAGATATTTTCGTAAAAATGCATCGGACTTCAATGCAGATTTGAAGATATGAGTTTAACAGCACAATTAATTTCAGGTGAAAATTTTTGGAGAAGAGTAGGCATTGGACTGAGTCGATTTGAGGTCATTTTCGAATTTCTAAAACCCTTGGATCTTAAAAGCTTCGTTTTGGTCCAAAACTCATCCATGAATTTTGCATAATTTTTAAGCAACGTTTACATGAGTAAATTTGAACTTTTAGGTTTGTATGGGTAAATTGAATATTTTGTACTGAAAAATCAACTTCATTTTTGTTTCTTCTGTGGAACTGAGCCTGCTTATGGTTTTTGAGTCAATTTAAAAATTTCCTGAAGGAAATTTTCCGCTGAACAACTTTGTTGAAGACTGTAACTTAGCTTCTTATTAGGCAAAAAAGTTATTAGCTGTTTAACAGAGGTATGTCTTTTCGCAATGATGGACAAAAAATTCAATTGACACCAATGCTGTAGCCACGTGAATTATTGCATGAAAAGTTGTCATTCAGCTCGTATCCATGTGCTGGAATATAAAAGTTTTGCATCACGCGTTTGTTAATTCCAAAATTTAATCCATCCGAACATTAATTTTTATGATTTCAGCTACTAACTTTTTTTGTAATATTTTCATTCCTTAATGCAGGGGTTTTCAGATCGTGCTCCGCGAAGCTTTTGAAAGTGCTCCGCGACGTACGCAACGAAAATCATAAACCGACTTCGAAAAACTCTGATATTTTTTATCGTTTAATTTTTATCGTAACATGAAAAAAAAAAGTCACAGAGCTTACAGTACGAATAAATAAATTTTGTTTACTTTATTTTTACTGGCGGCTGAATCCCTGCAGGGATGTTGGCAAAGAATGGTGGAATGTCAAAGTGCACTGCATTGATCGAACAACGTTATGTTGTAGGCAGGGTTGCCATTTTTTTTTTTTTTTTCAAAAATCAGGGAACTGGCGAAATAAAAATCAGGCAACGTGAAAGTAACCGGAAATTTCGCTCAAAATGGTGACCTTTTTTTTTTAGTCATAGCTCCACATTTTCACTCTAATATGTGTAGTGAGCCTACTTGGTTGAATATTAATCGAAAGATTTCATTGAAATCCCTTTTTTAAATAAGAATTAACGGGAATCTTTCGATTGCTTTGATTCAGCCACATTTTCACTTTTTCCCTCCAGCTTTGGTACCTAATCCAGTTCCTTACTACAAATTTTTCATGACATTCGCAAAAATCAGGAAAAATCAGGCATACTTTCAAAAATCTGGGAAATTCAATGGCTTATCAGGTTGTCAGGCAGAGCCTCGGAAAATCAGGCAATGAATGGAAAATCAGGCACATTGGCATCTCTGGTTGCAGGACTGAATGTACAAAACACTCAATGAGAAGGCTGTACTTGCACCATACTTGTCGAGCTACCGATTGGAAAAGCTGTAGAAGCGCATACTATTGCTGAAAACTTAATCAAACATTGTATTCAAGAAGTCGTCCGTATCATGCTTGATAATAACACAGTGTAATTGGTAAATTCGATTCCCATGTCTGACAACATGGTTTCTCGGAACTTCAAAATTCGACATACAGCTTGACGAATCCACAGATGAAGACGAAGTTATGATATTCGACAAAGTTGTTCAGCGGAAAATTTCCTGTAAGAAATTTATAAATTGGCACAAAAATCATTAGCAGGCTCGGTTCCACAGAAGAAACAAAAATTATGTTGATTTTTCAGTACAAAATACATATTCAATTTTCCCATACAAATCTAAAAGTTCAAATTTACTTATGTAATCGTTACTTAAAAATTCTGCAAAAAATCGTGTATGAGTTTTGGACCAAAACGAAGCTTTTAAGACCCCAGGGTTTGAGAAATTCAAAAATGACCTCAAATCGACTCAGTCTAATCGTAAGGCCAACAGGACCATGGCAGTTTTCAAGAAAAATTAGAATGCTGCGGCCAAGAAATGTGATCAATCAGCTGTACAAAACCTTATGAAACGCGTCAAGTCGAAAATCCGAAAATATTACCAATAATTTGTATTTCTTTATAAACTGTAAGAATAAGCATTTTAAAACACTTCCAAGCTGTTTCTTTGTTTGAATCATCAAGAAAATCAATACAATGAAAAAAGATGTGTTTATAACTCATTTTCGATACACTCCTTATTATCAACGGACATTAAGAATGCCATCGAAGTTGAAAAGTGTTGCAAGATGCCCCAGTTGAAGGTATACAAAAATATATTTCTGTCTGCCTTGGGGGTTCTTTTACAATTTTTTTTACATAAATCGAAAACTATTCAAGTAAATGGAACTAAATTTGGCATGGGATAGAATTTTGGTACACGAAATGTTGTAATAATATTTTGCATCCCTCCCTCCATCCAGTGGGGGGATTAGACGAATGGAGGGTCTTCCATACATTTTTTGTATATCTGAAGAACAAATCGAGCAAATGGAACTAAGTTTAGTATGGGAAGATACAAGGGTTTGATAAATATTCAGTGAATCTTTGGTATTCCTCTCCGTTTCCAATGAGAAGAAAGGAAGAGGGAAGGGGTCTCGAAAACTGTTTAAGCAAATGGAACCAGAATTAACGTGGAAGGGTATTTGAATACGAGAATGAGACCCCTCACTTCTTCCATTGGAAAGATAGGAAGAGAGGAGTGAGGCTTCTCAACAATTTATTGCATAAATAAGTTGAGAACTAATCAAGCAAATGGATTCAAATTTGGCATATTTTTATACGAAAATTGGTGATATGATTAATTGAAACCCCTCTGCTCTTCCATTGAGGATATGGAAAAGGAGGATGAAGGCCCGTGTATAATTTTTTTGCACAAATAGAGAACTTTTAAAAGAAATGGAACAAAATTTTAAATGCAAAAGGATAAGGTTCGATTTTCCAAAGTGATGGAAAGTATTAGAGAAACATGAGGAATCAAAGAACGAAAGAACATAAGTCTTAAATATTATGAATTTTTCGAAAAAGATACATCGGCTCACCGGCAGGACTTGAACCCGCAATCTCTGCTTCAGTACATCGAAAATTGAATATTTTCAGGTACAAAAGATGTACCAAGCGATTTCATAACATTGGTGATAGAGAAACAAGAGAGATCAATAGTGGGAAAGATCACATGCGGGATATACATGGTGTTTCGATAGAAGGTAGAGCTGTTGATCGGTGGAGCTCGACGTGTACGCTCGTGTCGGTCGATTCCATCACGTTCACCGCTAATGGCTAATGTCTAACGCGCCATTGTACTGAAGCGGAGATTGCGGGTTAAAGTCCTGCCGGTGAGCCGTTGTATCTTTTTCGAAAAATTCATAATATTTACGACTTATGTTCTTTCGTTCTTTGATTCCTCATGTTTCTCTAATACTTTCCATCACCTTCGAAAATTGAATATTTTCAAGTACAAAAGATGTACCAAGCGATTTCATAACATTAGTATTGTTAAGGTTCGAGAAATGGTTCTATTGAGGCTACAAACACTCTGTTGTGGTATGAGCCTACTTGGTTGAATGATTCAACTGAATCAAAGCAATCGAAAGATTCCTTTTAATTTAACCACGGTAAATGAAAAGTTCATATACCAATATTTCGATAGCAACTTACTACCTTCTTCAGTGAACAATCAAAAACGTTCACTGAAGAAGGTAGTAAGTTGCTATCGAAATATTGGTATATGAACTTTTCATTTACCGTGGTTGAATTAAAAGGAACCTTTCGATTGCTTTGATTCAGCTACAAACACCACTTTTATTCCGTTGAGTTTGTAGGAGGGAGGAAGGGTCTAAATACAATTTCGTTGGCATAACTTGAGAATCCACCTTACAGAAAGGAGAAGAGAGGGAAGGAGGGGTTTCTATATAGTTTTGTTGTGTCGCATGACAACTTATCAACCAATGGAACTAAATTCAATAAATACAATTTCCTTGCCTGGTCGTGATATGAAAAAAGTCCGTTAAATATCATAATACAAATTGAGGAAAAACAATGAAGTTATAACGGTTGAATGAAAGGTTATTTCTGCTTGAGTAGACTAAAGAAAAATTAACTGCCAAAGTGAGCAAAGATGAGCATGATTTCTAAGCAAGTTTTTTTTTCTATAATCACTTTCTCTCAACTCAAATCAAAACGGAAGAGAGAATCAAAAAAGATTTAAAAAAAAAAAGAAAAACGGGTTTGGCGTGAAATTTTATTAAAAACATGATGCGATCCTTCATACAATGCAATACTTTTTTCCGTTTTATTTTTAAATGAAATATGCTTTCCAAACATTATTTTGTAATTCCATTTTTGTAAGACTTTCATCCAGTGATATCCCAAGCATCCAAAAATCCCATAAAACTGCAACAAAAAAAATCTTAGTCAGCCCCATCATTGATATGAAGTACGTTCTATGCAGCTCAAAATTTATCTTCTCATTGATACTTTCAAGTTGCAAAACAAGTCTTTATGAGTTCTATTCACCTCAAAGCTTCCAAAAAATCGTAAAATGAGCAAAAAATTTCTCTCTATCTAAACTGCACCCTTAGCATCGGTTCATATCACCTTCTCTTGATCATTTACTATGTTCAGTACATGGTGCTGTCATGATGCCACGCGCTGGATTCCAAAGTTTGCCGAGATTTGTTAAATTTGCTGCTGCTCAATTGCTTTTTCCTACATTTACTTCCTATATCGCATCTGAATGGTCACTCAAGTATCAAATTACTTATTGAAAAAAAACTGGCCTGGCTTGAAAATCGAATCTCGACCTTCGTGATGAGAGCCGAACACGCCTAGATGTTGTACTAACTGAAACTAAAACTGGAAATGGTGATATGATTTTGAAGGATACCTGCAGGCGCACCCGCCCAATCAGACAGCCAGCCTCAATGCACTTTTTGTGACTAAGTAAATCCCGTTTTGAGCACTGTTGTGCCCTTTATGTGACTTAAGTCCCTTACAACGTTCATATTAATCACTTTTGCAACTTTCGAGTTCATTATTGAGTAAATAAAGTTCACTCAAGTGAATTTGGCAGTTAATTCTCTTTGTCAGCCAACATGTAACTTTCAAAGCCTTCATTTAAGTAAATATGTGACTTTTGGTTTCTTGGGATTGCATTAAAAAAATTACATAAAAAATTGCTTAAAATACTCAAACAAATTTGATAACAATACGTGTTAAAAGTAGGATTGCTCTAGAATCAAGGGATAGGTGGATGTGAAAAAATGTTCAACTTACCGGTTATATTTTACGAATTTCGTAAAATAATTATTTTTCACTTTGCGCACCCGATAAACAATTAACTTTACTCAAAATATTCATAACATGAAGGCCTCGTGAAAAAGTGCATTGATATTTGCCACTCTAAAAATCTAAGTGAATTTCTGGTAGCAAACACAGTTTGCTATGGATTTGAGTTTGTAGATGAAGCGTATGTAAGTTTCACAAATAAAGTAAGTGAAAATACAGTTTATCGAAAAGCATTCGCACTGCTACATGGATTTGACGTAAATAAGGAACTTTTTTAAAAGCTCTTGCCAACATCTAGATCAGGGGTTTTCAGATCATTAGCTCGGCGGAGCACTTTTTAAAACCAACAATTTTGGCGGAGCACCTAAGTTTTTGAAAGAATGAAAACCCGAGTTTTGAAAATTTGATGATATTTATCGTATAAATAAGATGTGTCTTGTCATTGTAGCCAATAAAATGTAGCCAATAAAATGAATATATGTATGTAAAAATAAGTGTCTTTAAAAATTATTGATTTTAGTAGTACAAATACACTTTCTTCGATTTTTCAAGCTGTAACAAGTTTGGTTAAGTTTGTTTCAGTTTTAGCCTGACGTCTGGTTCCGACTTTAGTCGGGATCGGTATTTTGTCTTCGTTGAGAGATATGCGAAAAACCCAGACTCGCAGAGATAAGTTGTGGAAAACGGCAGAAGAATAAGTTTTGTTTTGCTGGAAGCTGTCAAACAAATCATGCGGCAAAACATTGTAATTGTAATTGAAAATGACTTCATTAAAAACGTGGGCCTGTTAGTTTAAGTTTACACCAAGGAATACATAAATAAATTTATCAACGTGTTGTCATTGTCACAATTCTTCGAAATTTGTGATAACTTCGAGATTATTTCTGATTGAATGCTTCTCAAATTTGAAAAGCTGTCCAGGTTTAGCTTTTGAGCGATCCTGCCAAAATTTGATTTTTCTCTTGATGGTCATGATTTTGCCGTTTTAATCGAAGATTGTTTTTCCTTTACCTTGCATTGAAAGACTGAAGTCATTCATTTTACAAAAAAAAAGTCATCCGAATAAGCCAACCTGACGAGCCACTGATCATCATTCAGTCTTACCCCTAATGCCAAATTATTGTAGCTCAAAAAAGCTCTGACTTCCGATCTAAATTCAGACAGGTGAGACGACGTTTTTCTACGAGAGCGATCTTCGATATGAAGTAGTTGCCTTGAATAGTAGTAGTAGTAGTTGAATAACCTTGAATTTTTTGGTTGAGCCTCAATAAAGTTGATTATTTTTACGTTTTCGTCCAAGACTTCCTTCAAAGATGATGATAGTTTCTTCATAGCGAGTGCATGTTGATGAAGGATGTAATAACCGCAACAATCGAGAAACTAAAATGCTTTCAACATCTTTAGCCATGTCACAAATTCGCCGAGAAACCGTATTATCAGACATGGGAATCGAATTTATCAATTTCACTGTTTTATCATCAACTATGATACGGACGACTTCTTGAATGCAAGGTTTGATAAGGTTTTCAGCAATAGCATGCGCTTCTTCAGCTTTTCCAATCGGTAGCTACTAAGTGCGACGCAATAACAGTGTTTTCATTGAGTGTTTTGCACGCTGAGTCCTGCAACATTACGTTGTTCGATCAAAGCAGTGAATTTTGACAATCCACCATTCTTTGTCAACATGGATTTAGCCGCCAGTAAAAACAAAATTTATTCGTTCGTACTATATGCCCTGTAAATATTTTTTTCTCATGCTTCAATAAAAAAAAACAGAATTTTTCAAAGTTGGTTTATGATTTTCGTTGCGTACGTCGCGGAGCACTTACAAAAGCTTCGCGGAGCACCAAGTGCTCCGCGGAGCACGATCTGAAAACCCCTGATCTAGATGATTACAAATATTTGTTGTAATTATTTTTCAAAATCCTAATCTAAGGAAACTCAACAAACATTTTGTGACGCCATGAAGGAAAAAAAACATCCATTTCAAATAATTGTATTGGCACCCTCAACACATATATTTCATATTTTGGCTATTATTTGGATATATTTCATAGTGTTTTTTAAAGGATTTTCTAATTATATTTTTTTCACCTTGATGTAAAAGTAAAATGTAAAAACTATAATTTTTCCAAGCTGTCGAATCGTCATCATGACTGCTGAATTCCATAAAATCCCTCTTAGCATTGAACGAAAAGGTAGGACTCGATTTTCCTAATAAATACCTACTAATCACTCGAATACTCGAGTACACTAGTTTATCGATTTTTCCAGCTGCTATTGGGCGTCTGGCCTTATTGCACAGATTCCAGGTGTGGAGTCCTACAAGCGAAAAGATGTCGCTACGGCTATAATATGGACATAAATTATACACGCCTACTACATTTCGTAGCGCTGCCGTTGCTGAGTTGACTAGATAAGAGGATTACAATATTTCCTACAAGAGTTGAATGGTGGTGCGGTTGGCCGCGTGTATCCGAAATGTACGACAATCCGGTCCGGACGGCTGGCTGGCGTCGTCGTCGCCACACAAGCTTTCAGTCAGTCAGTCAGTCAGCAACAACATTGTTCTGACCGGAGCGGGCAGTCGGTGGAGAAAGAAGCCTTCCGCGATGCGACGCGACGCGTAGACTAAACTATGGAAGGCGTCCCACCCGACCGTTTCTCGAGGATGTGTGTGCGTGCGTATAACTAGAATCGTAGCGTAGCACTTCAACTGTTCGCCCGGTGCGTCATCATCAAAGCAACCTATGCCACCTCTTTTATCGGTGAACTAAATCTCTCAACGCGGGCCTCTCCTGTGAGCCGTTTGAAAACAACCGTGGAGCATGGAAAGAGGCTCCATTTAGGGAACGTAGGGGTACGTTTTGACTGAAACATCGAAAATTGATGGATACATTGTCAGGAAATATGATTGAACATCAATAATCATGCTTGTCAACGAAATGTCTTTCCGTTGCTCGTTTTTTTATTGAGAAGGGACACGCGTTACTACTTTCATAAATAGAATGAACACAAATGGAGCAATGTGACTTCCTACCGCATCATTTGCCCACTTGAAAATTTCAAAAAAATCACTCAAGAATATCAAACCCAAAATTGTTCCCCCCAATCACCACGAGTCGGTCTTGTCTTTGCATTAGCATGATATGCTGATTAGCCGTTGATGTTTCCGATTGGATGAACATAAAACGTCGCCCATTTGAATGCCCGCCCGTTTGTAGGAAGAAATGGATGGCGGCGGAGCACCAAACTGCGAGACGCTACTGACGGATCCCGTCCGTTTGGTTGCACGGTGACTTACATGGATATTGGAAGTGGCATATGTAGCTTAGAGGCCCCACATACATCTGTACGTATTTGCCCAGCAGAAGACGCCATCATAATGAACCAGAGATTGAATTCGGTTTCCAAACAGATAGGCTCCCTGGCACGATGGAAGCGAATAGACCACGACGACGGACGGATCGAATCCGAGTGTCGTCATTTACCTCCAAGGACTGTCCGGGTCGAAATCCGTCGTAGTTTCAAAAGGTTGATTGATGGGAACAGTTTCCTTACGGCCGATGATACAGGTAGACTAGTTGCGAATGCTTGCAATATTTATGCATTGGGTTACTACAGAAATGCTTGAGCATGTTCTTGAACCTAATGTAAAATGGACATTTTTTGTTTATCGTTTGGGTAAAATTAAAAACATTATTTTTATTATTTATTGTACATCAACAGATCACATATTCTTCCTCTTGAATAATTTAAAATTGGAGATACTTCAAACACAGCTTTGATCTTTTTTTTCGGAATACATCCCTTGAAACGTCAAAATCAAAATGTTCGGGCGTAGCGGTTGAATGTCTTGATAAAACCAATTAGTCCTGTGTTAGCCCCATAATTATTCAGCCGAAGAGGGATATAAATAGAGGTGGAAAATACGATTTCTCAAACCTCGTGGTTGTACCTTGTGTTGAAGCTTTCAACAGTGCGGAACAATCAGTTCTCGATGAAAAAAAATTCAGCGATGACAGAGGCTCGAGCGGCGCACAGTGCAGCGTCCCATGGACAAAAATCAAAAATTCGAAATTTTTATTTCACCAAATCAAGTAGGCGGTGCTTTTCATATATGTTTGAAGTGTGCTGCATGTGTATAAGTTATCACGTGGGAGCTCTAATATGCCTGTATCACGCTTATATTGTCAGATAGTTTCAACGCAACACGTGCACAGTATTTTTTCAGAAAAAATACTCAATTTTACTAATTTTTCTCTAATCTGTTGGTGACTTTTAATGTTTTAACCTCAATGGAAACTAAAGAAGCAAGTAAGTAGAAGATATTTGAGGGGTTATCTCTGTTATTTATTTCCATATATACAAATATGAAAGTGTTATCGATAAGCGTACTTTATATTTCAAGAAAATGGACATTCAAACTTCAATTGGACATTACAAAAATATATATCAAAATACCTCTCTGATTTTTTCTCCAGTTATCGTTTATAGCATGGGTGGCCAAACCATGGCCCGCGGGCCACATGTGGCCCGCGACCAATTTTTTGTGGCCCGCGAAGCTCATTTTGGAAAAGCCAAAAAGCCAAGTTCTAAGAATTGAACATTTTTCTTGGACTGCGTATATCTTTGGATAAATATATCTGAATCTACAATAACTTAATTCAACACAAAGATCAGGAAACTCATTTGGAGTGATAGAAGCCAAAGGGGTAAAAGTGTATAAAAATTAATTTCGAGAAAACACGCTTTTAAATTGTTGTGTTTGGCCATTTTCCATACATTTTTCAAACATTTGCAATTTTCTTTCAAACGTAAAAGTATGCGAATATAATTAAAAAAATCTGAAAATTCACTTCAAAATAATTTGAAACATGGATTTACTCAAAATCTAAATTTTTTTCACGTATACATTTTTGGCTCTGAGTGCCTCATATAGTTTTACAAAAAAGGTTACCGTCACTGAATAACAAAATGACAGAAACAATTTTAAAATTAAAATTTTACGGAATTTGATACATTATTTGTAAATTTCATCATACATTTTTCAATATTTTAAAATTGGGTTTTGGTGACTACATATCATTTGGTATGAAGAGCATTCAAGTGGACTCTAGTTTTAATATTGAGGAGTTTGGATAGCTTTAGAAAGATAGCAGAATCGTTTCAAAATCGTTTAAAAATCGTTAAAAAAAATCACCGAATCATATGAATATCATAATCAACATAAACTATAACAACAACTTACCATTAGTAACTTGAATACTATTTCAACAACTTTGATCATTCATCCAAATTTAATAACTTTTGCAAATTATGTAAAATATCGAAAGTTTGTTCAGTAATTTTTCCAATTGATTATTGTTTGCTAAGCCTTAACAGAAAAGGATATATTTATGAAAATTGAACCAAATACAAATATATATTAATTGGCATCTTGCTCAGTATTTATGTACAACAATTATGAAAAACTCCAATTTTCTAGAAGAACAAATGTTTTTAGAAATAAAATTTATCTGAAAATGGAGCAATAATTAATTATAGAAGAATCAAACTCGTATTCATCCTGTTTATAGAAGACTTTCCCAATACACAAGTCAAATCGAGATAGCTTAGCTTAGCTTAGCTTGATTAACTACTCACATCCACCTTAAACCGTAAAACCCGAAGTGCATGGTTGTAGAAAATGTATGCATTGCTTGTTCCAAAAACATATTATGATAACAATCACTTCGAGGTCCACGATCGCTGGCGTGGCTCAGGAGAACAAGTTCCACACAGAGATGTTAAAATCGCGAGTTTACATACTCGCACTTTGCCCTTCTTGGCAGAAAGATTTTATTCCGTTAAACTCAAACTGCAATGATGCTATCGATAGTTCAACTCGGAAAGCATCAGGAAGTAAGCTTCGGGTAAACTCGGCAGGAGTAAACAGCAATCGGGGGAAACATCAGCGAAGCGAACGTACAGTTCTGCGAATTCAAAATTCAAATCGTTTTCGTTCGGCAGCCGAACACATCAATCGGACAACGCATGGGGGCGTGGCTAAAAGTGATAGATACAAGGGAACGGCAAACGAGCGAGAGAAGGGTGCGAGGAATGTTAACTCGGCCCGTCGGGCAACGAAAACGGTAAGCTTCGTTCTGTTGTTTTGTTGGTGTGATTTTATTCCCGCAAGGCATGTAAAACATCAATGCAGAACTGTACTCTTCGTTTTGTGTGCAATCACGTAATGATTGGAACGAAGATAAAATCAATCTGCACACAACAAGTTAAACTCGGAAGAAATCAGCCGAATGATTTTTTCCGAAGCGAGTTTACGCACCTCTGGTTCCACATTGCCAATGGTTGCTACTCCGTGATTGACCGAGGCCATCAATTTTGATCAGAGGTCAAATGAATGGTGCTTGGGATTAGCAGCTCATTCACACTGCACAAAACTGATGCTCTCTCTTTTAACGTCAATAACGGCGCCGGCCACGTCCTAGTAGTCAATAGATAGATTGGAAGAAAGAGAAAAGGATGAAAGATCTATTTTGTGCTTTAGGACCGAGGTTACCTCTGCATCCTAGCAAAACAATTTTGGTTGGGAGAGGGTTTGAAGGAATTGATTGGGAGACACTTTTGACTAGTGTTACGGTGAACCTTAAAAATTATTTTCCTAACTCCTATTAGTTCCTATTGAAAGCTTTCAGTTCATTAAAAGGCTTGAGTATGTTAAGTTTAATGGTGACCAAAATTAACTAAAAAGGGACTCTAAAAATTCTTGTTTCTTATTTCGAGTGAAAATTTTAATGCATAGTGCCGCAAAAATATCGAAACGACTTAAAAAAGACTTGAAGTATGGTTGAAAACTCCACAAAGTTTGTTTTCAATTTTTGAAAAAAAAAACTTATCAAAAATGTTAATGCTGCTTTTTATTCCCAAAAGCATGAAAGTTAAAATTAGCAACTGTCGTTTCACGAAGATAATCAAACAAAAAACTTTCATAGAAATTGTACACAAACGTCTATCAATTTGGCTATGAATAATAAAACTAATGCACTCTGTTATTATAAAATGGCAAATATTAATCGATTCTCACCGTTAAAAAATGAAACCATTTGTAGAATTCCATTTAAAATCAATACTTGTCCAGAAAGTTTTGAGCAAATGCATTTAATTGCTTGAAATAATTCACCCTAACCCAGAATCTAAACTGACATTTTAAATTATCATACAAAGTTGATCAATATCATAGGAACTACCGATTTTTCACAAAATTCAATCGAAAGAATGGGCTTTATATAGAACTGAACATTGTTGTACACAATTTCATGTGATGAATGTATATCAAGATTCTAAAGACAATGTGAAAACCCATTTTTATATCATTTGTAATTAGAAATTCTTGTCCCATTTCTGTGTGGGTAAAAAAAACAATTTGATTGTATGTAGTCGGTACACCAATGAAAAAATGGAAGTGTTCACTTATCTTTGTTCCGTATTTCGATGTCTTTTCAATCCTGTAAGCCATCATCAGGAAGGACAAGTTTGTAACTTTCCCATTTTCAATTTTTTAAATTAAGAACAATTTCTCAAGCTAAGAAAAAACACTTCACGAATTTAAATTTTTTACCAAGGAAGTCAATCAAGGTACTCTTAATTCCATCACAGCAAATAGAATTCCAACCAGATTATTTTCTAATCAAAATTTTACAAGCTTGTAAAAACTATGTTAATAAGATAATATTTACTGGCTTTGCCATAGTCCCCCACTTCTCCCACTAAAAAAAAAACAATACTCATCCGTCTTTCTTGATTCCGGATCCCTCGGTTCCATTCTTGATGGTATAGGTTTGTAATGTCCTTGTCACTTGAAAAGTTGCTGCATCTAGTCGTTCTGATCCGGTGGGCATCATTTGAATCCAGGCGCATCAGCTTTTCCAGATGCTCCTGCTTTCCGCAAAATCCGGGGGACATTCCAAAATAAAATAAACTGATTTTTCTTCAAAATTTTGTTTTCATATTTCTATGATTTTTCAGCTGCAAAAAAAACGTGTCCGTCACTCACAAGCACAGCCTACCATAACCCATTTTACAACCTTTCCCAATACACAAGTCAAATCGAGATACTAGAAAAATTTAAAAATGTTGGTTTAAAATCAAAATCAATATTGTTTATGATATAACTAGAGTTCATTGAACAATATATTTATTTAAATGTAATTTTTTTTTTCCGTTTGCGTATCAATTTATTCTGAATAGAACGGTAAACTTGAAAACTTTGAAATACGAAAAATATGGTCTTAACAAAAATCAAGAAAAAAAAACTAGAAACATTTTTTTTTTCATCAAAATTTATTAGCAGATTTTGAATCATATTTCAGGCTTACACAAAATCTTTCATGATTCTTTTTAAAAAACTTGCTTAAAAAGTCTCGTTTTGGACGCATAAATTTTTTTTTACAAAAATATTTTTTTTTCCAAAAAAGGTAAATAAATCGGGTAAAATCTGGGCTATTTTTAAATGAAATCTGAGCATCCGGGCAGGACCGTACTTTTCTCAAATTTTGTTCTAAAACCGGGCAATCTGGCAAGCTTAATCTATACTCGATGTGACCTAGGCAAATGTTTTATTTTATAGCGATTTCAAAAATTTGTTGTTTTTTGTTTTCTTTGAATACTCTAACACAATTTGTTTTTTTTTGGCCCGCGAGATAATATCATTTTTGAAATTTGGCCCGCCTGTTGAAAATGTTGGCCACCCATGGTTTATAGTATTCTTTAAAAGCTTTAAAAGCGCGGCGGTCCTACAGCTTGGCAGTGTTTCGATGTCGATTAAGCAACAGCGGCTCTCGTAGCTGGGAAGTCAGAACGGATCTTGCCAGTTCAGGTGTCGAAGGGCGAATCTCATAAAACGCCGTTGGATAGTCTCAATACGCTCGGACTTGTTTTGGTAATAAGGGTACCAGACAGCAGAAGCGTATTCAAGTATCGAGCAAACCAAACTACAAAAGAGCCTCTTTAAACAGTAGTATTTTGTCCTGCGAAATAGTAGGCCTAGGCTTCTAGAAGCTTTATCGACGATGTATTGGTGTGAATCTTGAATTTCAGTCCATTTGTCAAGAATCACACCAAGATATTGCACGAGCTCAACTCGAGCGATAGCGTTGTCGCCAAGAAAATTATCAGCTGGTAATGGGAGTCGCTTATAGGAGAAAGAAAATGCTGCGCATTGAACGGGTGGCAACTAAAATTTTGGATTAGAACGGCTTTTCCGGGAAGCTGAACAGACTCATCAAGGCGACGATGGATGGAACGCAGTGCTGTATGCGGATTTCGGGTGAATTGTCGAGTTCATTCGAATCACGCAGGAGCCTTCTACAAGGTTATGGTCTTTCCTGCATGACGTTCAACGTGGCGCTAGAAGGTGTTATTCGACGAGCGGTGGGCGAAATGCGGGGAGCGATTTTCAACAGATCCAGTCAACTTATCAGCTTTACCAATGACATTGATATAGTTGGCAGATCATCTGCAGCGGTGGAGGAGATCTACCGCAAACTGAAACGCGAAGCAGGAAGGATTGGGTTGATGACTAATACGTCAAAGACGAAGTACATGCTGGCCTGTGGATCCGAGACCGACCGAACCCGCTTGTCCAGCAATAACAAGGTCACGATCGACGGTGACGAGCTGGAGATAGTCGAAGACTTTGTCTATCTCGGCTCACTGGTGACCGCAGACAATGAGACCAGCCGAGAGATCCGGAGGAGAATTATCAGCGGAAGTCATGGCTATTATGGACTCCACAAGCAACTGCGGTCGAGAAGACTTAGCCCTCGAACGAAGTGTAACCTGTATATGACGCTCATTAGACCGGTCGTTCTCTACGGGCACGAGACATGGATATTGCTCTAGGAGGACCTGCGTACACTCGGAGTATTCGAGCGACGAGTGTTAAGAACCATCTTTGGCGGCGTACAGGAGAAAAGAGTATGGAGGCGAAGGATGAACCACGAGCTCGCGTGACTCTACGGCGAACCCAGTATCCAGAAGGTGGTGAAAGCTGGCCGGATACGCTGGGCGGGATATGTTGCGAGAATGCCGGACGACTGTCCTGTAAAACAGGTGTTCGCTACAAATCCGGTAGGAACAAGACGAGCAGGGACGCAACGAGCGAGGTAGTGTGACCAAGTGGAGCGTGATCTGGCGAACGTGGGGTGCCCGAGAAATTGGAGAACGGTTGCCATGGACCGAGTGAATTTTAGGAATGATGTTCGCCAAGGTATGTCGTGAGACGGAATACTATGTAAATAAATAAATAAATAATCTTTAGATGTCCCTACTAAAAAGTACATAACTTTTGACTGATAAGTCCGATAAATTATTTTATTTTAATATTGACTAGAAAAGTTGTTAAAGGATATCAATAGGGGCAGTTTTCCTACTTATTTTATTATATTTGTTCTGTCCATATAAGTTGTGTCAGTCCACTTTAAGTTTAAGGGGGGGGGGGGGGGGGGGGGTAGGGTCTAACGGGTAAAAAAAGACACCATTTTCACGATTTTTTTCTAGAGCTATCGTTTAAACAAATGTATTCAAATTTTTTGCATTATACAAAGCATTGTTAAAACAACATTTAGTAATTTTTTCGTAGAAAAATATTGAAAAATGAGCCGGTGACGGAGCACTTTCGAGGATGCCTTTAAGAAAACAGGATTTGCGGTGGACACTGTATCTCAGCACAGAATCATCTGAAGTCAAAAAATCAGAGCAATATATTTTTAATAGATGTTTTTCTGGACCCCAACGTTTTTATTTAACTTAAAAAAAATTTTATGAAATTTTTGTGGCTGTTTGAAGTAAAAACTACGATTTTTCACGAAAAAATCCGCCATTTTTCACCTGTAAAATCTCCCCAAAGTAAAAAAAAACAAAAAAGAAAAACGTTGGGGTCTGGTATTTTATATGTAGAAAACATGTTCCAAATTTGAAAAGAATCGGATAAGTAGTTTTCAAATGACGATGTCCACGGACTTTGAAAATGTGCTTTCGAGAAAAACGCGTTTGAAGTTTCTGCTCTTGCTTTCTTGCTGTATTAGATAGGAGGAGATAAAGGCCTATAACTTCTACAGTTTTGCTTCAATTGACTTGAAAATTTGACACAACATTCTTGAAATGTTTTACAATAAGAAAATAAAAAAATAAAAAAATCGATTTTTTGAAAGTGTTAGACCCTACCCCCCCCCCCCCCCCCCCCTTAAGTAATCAGTTAGTGCAAAGTTTATCTTTACGTAGATGTTTTGATTTGTCCGACATAGTTCTTCATCTTTTTTTACATTCATACTCAAAAGATTTATTGATTTTTTGATTTTTTTGACTTTTTTTCTGGAAATTTCAATTTTTCACAACTTTTTCATCTCATTTATATTCAAAGAAGGCTTTTGCTACAGACATAAATTCAAGTGAAGGCAATTCAAAAAGACGGTTATTCTTATGATTACCTGATCAGATTCAAAATTTATTATCTATAAGTCTATGGCCAAATTAACACTTCAAGGAGTTAGCGTTCTTCAATTAGAGGAACTTAAAGTTAGCGGAACATTCTTATCCGCGCTAAAAAGACTCGTATGAACTATTCTTTGAATTTGCTAAAAACATTTTATCAAAATTTGAACCTGAAACTAATGTACATTTATGGGGACTTCAATCAACGAGCGGCAAATTTTATTAATGATGAAGAAAATGAATCACTTTTAATCCCAATTGTAGGAGAAAATGAAACGCTTTAAACCCTTTTTGGCAAATGCGCAGAGTTAGGTCTTAATCAAGTTAATCATATTAGAAATCAAAATGACTGCTATTTAGATTTACTTTTTACTAATATGACTGATGATTTCTGTGTGACTGAGTCACTTACTCCGCTGTGGAAAAACGAAGTGTTCCACACTGCAATAGAATATTCCATATTTATACATGAAAACTCCACATTGTTGGATAGTGTTTTATCTGAGCAATACTATGATTTTGAACAAGCCAATACTTAGGTATATTAAGAACAAATTAAATGCTGTAGATTGGCAATCATTAATTCGAAACCAAAACCCAGAACAAGCAGTGGATGATTTCTACAAAATTATATATGATATTTTAGAAACGACAGTACCAGAAAAACAAAGAAGTATAAAGAAAAGATCTAAAATTCCAGCATGGTACAACAGAACAATAATAAATCTCAATAATAGAAAGCAGAAAGCTCATAAAGCTTACAAAAAAGATAATTGTGATGTGAATCGCTCAAATTATTTGGCCATTTGCGAGCAGTTGAACATTGAAATTAAAAATTCGTTCGAGCAGTACAACAATTTGATAGAAAATAATATAAAGAAGGACCCTAAAAAATTTTTCAACTTTGTCAAAGAAAAGCAAAAATCTCAAAATTTCCCATCTCAAATGAAATTTGAAAGCAGAATAGGGAATACTAAAAACGAAATCAGTAATCTATTTGCAAATTTTTTTCAAGAAGTTTATACTACGCATGACGACAATGATCGAGATTTTGATTATTTCTCATATCTTGGTGATCCGTTACTAAATGTTGATTTCAATAACATAATGCTCAGTGAAATACAGAAATACTTGCTTCTTTGGATGCATTAGATTCATCAAAAGGTCCAGGTCCAGATGGTTTGCCCCCCAAATTTTTAAAGTTGCTGTCAAAAGAAATAGCCAAACCATTATTTTGGTTGTTTAATTCTTCTTTGGAAACAAGTATTCTTCCTGCAATATGGAAAGAATGTTTTTCGGTTCCAATATTTAAAAGTGGCATCAAATCTGATGTACGAAATTATCGTGGAGCTGCTATATTATCCTGCATTCCTAAATTGTTCGAATCCATTATTAATAGAAATATATTCTCACAAGTAAAAAATTTAATCTCGAATAAACAACATGGTTTTTCCAAAGGCCGTTCTACGACCACTAATTTACTACATTTTGTAACATTTACTATAAAAGCGATGGAAAACGGCAATTATGTTGAAACATTGTATACTGATTTTAGTAAAGCATTCGATAGGGTCGACATTCCTTTGTTACTTTTCAAGTTAGCTAAGCTTGGGTTTAATCATAGACTTTTGCAATGGATCCAGTCATATTTAACTGGTAGAACACAAAGAGTACGATTTGAAGGAAGTCTGTCACCAGTTGTAACATCAGGTGTTCCTCAAGGTTCTCATCTTGGCCCGTTACTGTTTATTTTATTTGTTAACGATGTTGACTACATCTTAAAAGATTTAAATGTTTCAATTTACGCAGACGATATGAAAATTTTTCTGGAAATACGTAAACCATCGGATATTGAAGTGTTTCAACGTGGACTAAATTGTTTTTATACCTGGTGTTCAAAATGTTTACTAGAGCTTAATGTAAAAAAATGTAACTCAATATCATTTTCGAGAAAGCAACTAATGAGACAAGAATCAGTAAAATTAGGTCAAAATAAAGTTGAAAGGTGTAGTCAAGTGAGAGACTTAGAAATCTTATTGGACTCTAAACTAACCTTCGTTGTTCATTTTTATAATATTATCTACAAGGCAAGTAATATGCTTGGTTTTATCAAAAGATTTAGTTTGCAATTTAATGATCCTTACACAATAAAAACTTTGTATGTAGCTTATGTTAGGCCCCTCCTTGAATACTGCAGTGTAGTGTGGTCTCCATACCAAGAAGTTCAGATAAATCGTATTGAGTCAGTACAAAAGCAATTCTTGTTGTTTGCCTTGCGTAAATTAGGCTGGACGACTTTACCCCTTCCATCATATGAATCTCGATGCATGCTTATTAATTTAAACACACTGAAAAAACGAAGAGAGTTTGCAATGATAGCCTTCATAAATGATACTGTGACTCAAAAAGTAAATGCTCCTGAAATTTTAGAAAATCTTAACTTTTATGCTCCCACTAGATCTTTAAGAAACCGGAATTTATTTTACATCAATAGTCACAGAACAAATTATGCCAAAAATGTACCAATTAACAGAATGATGTCCTGCTATAATATGTATTATGAAAATCTAGATGTTACAATGAACAGAAATAAACTTAAAAAACAATTCTTCCGGATTAATTAGGCATAGTATTTAACTAGTTTTAAACGTATTTGTAAATGAAACGGTCTACAATTGATTGACGACAATAAATAAATTATTGCATTTCTTTCAACCCAAGAATACGAAAAACCAAGTGTGACCTGGTCATGATTCTAAATTTAATTGCGTCCAGCAACATACCATTTTAGCGATAAACTATTCAAAGACTGAATCAGTGAAACATTTCCTCGATCAATGAAGTGATTAGATTCTCACATGTGTGATGCTACAGCAGATCTTGGATTTAGTAAAGCAAAGACTTTCTTCTTCTAATCAGATCTAGCTATAAAAGACTGGACCCGGTTTGTGTGAGATAATTTTTTTAAAAAATTTTCCAACGCGACACCCTTCTTATTGGTGCCATTAGGTGAAAAGATAACTTTCTGAAATTGTCAGCTCAACTGGCTTCAACATAAGCTGGTGCAGCCGACTTCAAATTTCTATGGAGATTCGAAGCTGAAGGATCGATCTCTTCAAGATCAATCTGCACAATTTTTTTTTAAAGAGGGGCAAGTAAATAGCAATAAAACAACAGGAAAGTTCATAACTTTGATTAATTAAAATAAAATTAAGATACATTTTGTGATAATGGAGGCATGGGAAAAATTTCATCATAGAATTTCTAAATTCATCCTATATAGGCACCTACATTTTGTAAATCGGCCCAGAAAACTGACAGGAGAACATTTCATCTCATTCGGATTTGATTAAGGGCTGTCTCGAAGCGCTTAAAGGTTCGGATTTTGGAGGTGGTTTTAAAAAGGAAATCGGAAAAAATCGAAATTTTAATGTTAATACCCAATAGCTTTAACATGCTTAAATCGTCAAAATTAAGGTGTTATCACGTAAAAAAAATATTTTTATGCAGTTTTACGAAATATAAACCACATAAAAACCAGTTCTTCACTAATATTTTTAAAAATTTTGTTTCCTTTGGTTGACATCTTCTGAACATGTTTTTGCCAAAGCTTAAGGATAATATTCTTTTTAACCCTCTGATGTTCAACCCCGCCATTAGACGAGCTAAAAAAAATAGTCATTAAACCAAAGCTAATCATTAGTTTTTATTGTTTTTCAGTAGAATGAATCAAAATATGTTAATTTAATAAACCATCCTAATGGAAACTGTTTTACAAGCAGTTGTCGAAAGCTGCAGCTATTAGAAGCTTGAAAACATGAAAAAAATGGAAATGTACCTATTTTTTTAAGTTGTCAATTTGGAAATCTCGAAAACCCCTTTTTTCATGTGTTTCTTTTATCTCAAAAAAATGATTGGTAGTTAGGTCAAAGAATAACCGCCATTCTGGGATGATTTTTTGAGAAAAAAAAATCCAAAGTTTGGTAGGAGAGATGAAAAATGGCGTCTTAAGGCGGGATTGGGAAACAACGACAACGATTCGAAAATATATGTTTAATATTTACTATTCACCTAAGTTGAAATATCTCAGTATTTGTATTAAGTACAATTTCAACAAAAATGATATTAAACATAGCTATGGCTCAAGCCTTAAATTCACATAATTAAAGAAGAAAAAAATGGTTCAAGCTTGTTAAAACTACAACCGAAAAAGTACTGAAAGCATTTTTTAAACTGTCAGACATTTTTCCTCATCTATAAAGTTTTTCGTAGAGCAGAAGTTGTATGTTATTCAAAAACTTAGTTTCTGTGAATTTCTCAGCGATATAAATTGGGTTTTGGAGGGTTAAAATGCAATCTTCGGATGAAATGTTATTCATAGTAAAAAAAACGTATTCAAAACAATTCGGATGAAAGAGACCAAAGTTTAAAAAATGGTTTTTCATGTTTCTCCAGAACAAAATGTCTCAAAATATCATTATAACTTCAGGTTTCAGGATCAATTGAAGCCTGCAAGGAGAAAGATTTCACATGAGAGAAATTTTTTTAACGAAGTTTTGTGATATAACTACATATAAACATATTTTATTATTATTATCAGAAAAAATATCGAAACGACATCGACCTGTCATGTCAAAGCAAACTAAACGCCGCGGTCATTAGTCATTCCGGTCGCTCCGATCCCGATGTCTTAATTTCGTGTGCGATTTCTAATCGCTTTACTAGGAACAAAACAAACAACAAACAAACTAACCGTTCCATTAGGCTCCGAGACACACTGACTGACTGGCGACTGCTGTCACCGAAATCAAGGTATCTCAATCTGGAGGATTTCGGACAAAACCAGTTGACAACGACCGGGACAAATGCCCAAAAATATGTGAATAGGTAGGTATCTTCGATTCCGGTTAACGGCTGGAAAACGGAAAACGATAGAGAAAAAAAATATGAGTGAAAGCCATCCGTTTGGTACGAATATATCTTCATAGTATCTATACGAGTCGTCTACGGGGCCAGATATTGGGCCAGCTTGGTCCGCAATCGATTTATCCCCATAATCCACTGGGCCCCTCACAGTTATGTATGTGTGTTGAAGGTAGGTACATATAAAGCTGCGCCACCCCGTCAATCCGGCCAAACTTCTGGCCAAGTCAAGGGCAGTTCAACCCAGTCAAGTCCCCCGAGTGGTGGCCAAAAGAAAGACCAAACCCATCAGAGAGCTTAATCCCAATCAAGCCTGTCAACCTCAATTCCCAAAAGTCCATTCGGGCAGATTTTCTTTTTTTTCGGTTTTTTTTGGTGGTACGACTCGCTTTTTCACTCTCTGATCGATGGTGATCCAATAAGTGACTGCCGGTGGCGCATTTTTCATTCGTTTCCGGTTTGTGTAAATGTGTGGGTGTGGAATGAGTGTGTGAGAGAATACGAGTGGGTTTTGTATTCGATTTCAATTACCACGATATTTACCACGCTTTTTCGTTCCCGGAGAAAACATGGCTGAAGGGATTCATTACTGCCCAATTTTCGATTCGGAATTTATCGATAAACGACTCGACAATTGGTAACGTTTCACCAGAAAGCTCATTACGCACTTTTGTGACTAACGAATATTTGTCATCGAATGCTATTCGTTCGCTGTAACGTTTAAACTAAGCTAGTCATCGTAAGTACCTACTAGTCAATCGAAGCCCAGGTGCCTTCCAGATTTTCAAAATTCCAGAACCAAGTAAGCCTCGACAATGATTTAAGAACGCTTTGATTGGTTTGAGCATGCCATGCAGGTGATTCAAAAAGCCCACAGACTGCTGCCACCCACGAAAGTCTGCTGCCATTGAGCAAGAATCGAAATTGACACAGTGTGGTTTTTCTGTGCTATTGATTCACTTCCAATCGAAGCAGGCTGGACTGACCGAAGCAAAAATCCGAGCACGTGTGAAAGCAAATTGAGACAACGGACGGGAAAAAATCACATTGTTGGCACATGGACAGGACCTAGCCAGGTTAAGGCAAGCTCGAATTCGAAAACTGGCGAAGGCTTGGAAATTGAAATAATATTTATTTTTCATATTATTCCAGAAATTTGTTAGTTCACAAGCGATTACCGGTTGTTTTTTCTACTCCTTTTATCAAGGAATGGTCACAGTTGAAGGGAAAAAAGACTGGTGGAGGGACCGTAATATCCGTAGGGTATGAATAATTGAATCGGGGGAGAAAAAATCCAAAAGGACCAGTAATTTCGTCGATGACATCGATGTTCACGGGAATGATGTGGCAGTTTGTGACACACAGTTTCAGGAAATGGTTAACGTACTTACTTCTGGAACTGGTTGTCCTGGAATCAGTTGATGACTGATTTTCAACCATTTTTGAGTTCCGCAAAACAGAGATGCCATTCACTGGAAACAGCTGGTCAGGTTTTCAACATAGAAAACCGATTTTTTTTTTTTAAATTACCTTGATTTAGTAGAAAACTAATTTCAACAATGATTCGAAATTAGTCTGTAAGCTATCCCTAGCGGGAAAAACATTTTAGAATTGTTGAAAACGCAGGTTTCAGTGGTGCAATATAGTAATCTTTATTCATGTTTCGTCAGTCTAGTCATTACATTACTACACAATTCATTTGCGATTGCTATTATCGCACTCTTCACTTATCATATTCCTTATCTGGGAAAGCAATCATTTTTGAATGAGTAGATGAAAAACAACTCATTTCTGTGTGAATATTTTGAGCTATCCACTATGAATATCTGACAACCTGCTGAGCAACCACGAACTCAGTTTGAGTCGTCTCGCTTAACCTTGAGATGATGTAAACATTTTTACCGCGTTTATCATTATCACTTGTCATCAGCAATCATTGATCCATTGTTTTTGATTGCAAATTGGACACAAAACATGTGAAGAACCAAAAAAAATCGAAATTTGGTTCTGCTCGTGGCAGCAGAAGTCATCTGCTGCTGTTCCGGATGCCGGAGTAAACCGTAAGTTTCAACACCTTCCTTCAATTCGTAAATTGAGAATGCTGTACAGCTTCGCGTGCCTCACCCTTGATAACGCCTTTGTGAATGCATCAGATGGCTGATCCTCAGTACAGTTGTATCTCAATGAAAGCTGATGATACATACGTCACGTCCAGATGCTTGATCCACTGATGGGTCCGCGCCTCTTCTAGGTACTGGAAGCAAGAAATGTTGTCCTCCATCAACGTGAAAGGAGTGCTAACCACACCCAATTCACCCAGGAAGTTTGTTAACCACAAACTTTCCTTGACTGCATGACAAAGGGCTTCTATATCTTAGCTTTGGTAGACTGACCGTCTGCTGACGTTTCGTTATTCACGAAATAATATTCACCGTTAGTGGATCCGTGTTCGTGTTACCAACGCTATATCGGTCATACGTCGAAGGTATCGCAAAATACGCTTCAGGCCTTGTCAGTGGCTATCAGCCAGACAGGCCTGGTATAGGCTTAGTGCGCTAACATAACCGCTTCATATACATCCGGTCTCGATGATATCGCCAGATACTGCAAACAACCGATCAACTCGTTGGACGACTGTTCGGTGATAACCTCACCATCGTTCGGCTTCGTCCAGTGAACGTTCATGTCACGAAACCTATGGCCTAGTTTAAGTCAACCACTCCCCATACCGCGTACTTCCCCAGGGCTGTCATCCATTTGGCGAAAGCTGTCTTCCAGAAGACCCTTTTGTACGGCGCTTCAGCTCGCTGATGATTTTAGGTACCTCCTAATTAAAACCAACAGCTACGTCCGCCACGTAGCGCTTAGTAGATTCTCTGATTCGACTGCATCTCAGAGCCGGTGTTAGATTGACGGATTCTTGATCATCATTGTTAGGAAATTCTATGCTACTCTCGTAGTCACTCTCGCCTTGATCACCTACAATTACACTCTCAGTATAATTGAGATCAACAGACAAATGTGAGGCTCAGATGTGCAGACCTCGAGTGGGATCTCAACTTTCTTGACCATCTGTTCATGAACAACCTCATTTCGATTGGGCTCCAACAACAAATCTTGGTAATACTCGTTGTTCTGGGGTTTTCCTCTGAAAAAAAACCTCTTCCCGTTCTCGATGTACTTTCTGACCGAAAGTAGGTTGTCCTCCAAACCTGGGATCACAAGTACATCCAACAGTGTAATAGGAACAATTGACTTCCCAGTTATACTGCTCAAATGCATTTTTCAGTTTTGAAAATTTCTCTGCTCTTCACTGTTGCAATCTCAACCGGCTCTGGAAGATTTCGAATGTGCAGCATGTTGTTTTCTGAAACGTTCTTTTCTAGTAACCCCAGATTCTCGCGATGACTTCGAGAATCGGCACTCTTTGTAGGAATCCGCAGCAAAAAATGGTTGACTACGCTAGCGACTAACCGTTGCTCAAACAACCTCCTCCAAAGCACCCAGAACAGTTTCCAACCATCGAAACACATGCGCAACGCAACTCGAAGCACGAGAAAAATAATTAGCGTAGCTCCACATTCCGAGAGTAGCCCTCTCTACAAGCAGCTTTTTTCAACCTCCAATCCGGGCTAAGCGCGGACTTGGTCTCCCATCTCGGGTATAGCCTTCGTTGCAGGTCCGGATGGGAATTATGGCCAGAAGCACCAGGTGGACTTTATGGCGCAGGGGTACTTAGTATCATGAGTCGTCCAATTGCACCCATGGACCCAGAGAAGCATACTGGGGAGACTGGGTCGCTCGCCGTGCCTTGGAATGCAATCCGTAAAAAGGATTTACCACCTGGGTGATCAACCTCCGATCCGGGCTAATCCTCCATGTGGTAGAAATTAATATCGCTTGGTGCGAACATAGCAAGTCCATTTGAACGTCTGCTTACTCAATGTGTCCTCACCCTTTATAACTACCCTTGTACATTACCCCAAGAAGAAAAAATATCTGTAGAACAAGTATGCTCAGCGCCAGCGCTAAAGGCCACCAAGAACATTAAGGCCCCCAGGTTTGATGGAATCTTAAATATCATATTTAAAAAGCTAAACAACTAAGCCTATATATTATTAAGCTCTCTATTCAACAGGTGCTTGGAATTTCACTACTTTCCAAGCATCTGGAAGATGACCAAGGTTGTTCCTATCCTCAAATCTGGGAAGGACCATACTTTGCCTTCAAGCTATCAGCCTACTCTAGGCGCTGGGAAAACTATTCGAAAAGATAATACTTAACCGTCTGCAACAGTTTGTGGAAGGTTATAATATACTATTGCCTGAACAGTTTGGTTTTAGGCATGGCCATTCTACCACCCATCAACTGGTTTGAGTAATTAAACCATCAGAAGTAACAAGGCTGTATCAAATTCAACAGTGATGGCTTTGTCAGACGTCGAAAAGCCTTTGATAACGTCTGGCACGAAGGACTTGTGTATAAGCTCTGCTCATTCAATTTTCCAGTTATTCTTAAAAATATCTTCCATAGTTATCTTCAACAAAGGACGATCAGGGTATCGTTGAACGGCTCCCTATCAAGAACTTTTACAAGCCCGGCTGGTGTCTCGCACCTCTGCTGTATAGCCTATAAACCTCCGACATCCCCCTTTCGGTGATGGTTGCGTGCTCTTTCTGTTCGCGGACGACACAGCAATTGCCGTCAAGGGAAGAAAACCACGCGAAATGAAGAACAGGTTCTTACGGCTGATCTTAGATCGTCCATTTGATTCTAGGATATCCGAACTCCACCAAGAGGCTGACATCTCGAGTGTAGATTTAAAAATTGAAAAAAATCAAATCAAAATTTGCAACAAAACGCCAAATTTCAGAACATGCTTCTATAAGGAACTTGTATGTATGTAGTAGATTAGGTGTAAATAAGTTGTTAATAATGCCGCTGTCCGTGTCCTAGAGGATAGCGTTCAAATCTTCAAAATATTTAGAACAGAACCCAGCATCGGTGATGGTTTGGGCCGGAATCACACGTGATGGCCGTACTCCGCTGGTTTTGTCCCTGAAGGAGTGAATCAATCAAAATACATATCGGGAACTAGTTCTACAGAATGTCGTCGAACCGTGGGCACGTCGACATTTTGGTTCCAGGGATTGGGTTTTCCAACAGGACTCGGCGCCGGCTCACAAAGCGAAGAAAACCTAACTTTTGATTGCGCAATATTTTCCAGGGTTCATTTCGAGCCAGCCTGAACCCTATAGACTTCGCTGTTTGGAGTATGTTGGAGGCCGAAGTCTGATTTAAGAAACATGAAGGTGTGGAAGTCCTGAAGCAACATCTCGTGGCAGCCTGGGATAAAATACCACATACGATGCGTTCTTCAACCGTCTGCGGCGAGTGGTTAAACTCAAGTGCGATCAAGTCGAACTTTACCACCCGAATAGAACAGAACCATGGTATCACATTCATTATCCAATGAATTTAAATGTGACCATGTACTTCATGGTTAAAAGTACATCCGAGCGTTAATAATATAAGAATTTTAAACATTCCAAGTTTTTCGTGTACGGAAGATTTGATGGCTGCGGCTCGCGCGGCACTTTGTTTTTCTTTCCTGTAAACAACCGGCAGCTTTCTAGTATTTTTGAAATTAAAATATTCATTCGAAGTTTTCGAATATGGACGCAATGGTGAGTTGAAACCGAAGTTTACAAGTGACAATCAAGTTTAACCTATAATTTTTATAAATTCCAGCAAAAAAAAAACCATCACATTGCGAGTGAACGGATGCCGGGAGCGGCTACGGAATCCCGGATAGTTAGCCTCAGACCGGACCAGCGAACAATAAATAAATGTTTGTAGTGTTTTTTTTTTTAAATAAATCAAAAGTTTTAAAAAATCCGTCCGTTTTAATAATACTTAACTATGAAAATGATGACAAAACCGAAAATAAATACAAAAACCCCACCATTAGCAAAAATTTTAATTACAGCGGTTTAACAATGAAAATCATCGGGTTTTCATGGTTTTACTATGAAAAAGTGGAAGCTGCTATCACCATGAACTTCATATTTTTGAGCTTCCGGATGTATGGGAAATCGCCATTTTTTTCATGGTCACGCTGCATGACAATACCCCTTTTTCATGGTTATTTTCGTCAAAACGATTAAATGTATGGTCAAAAACTACGAATGTTAATGTGCATTCACGGTATCGTGGACGATAATAAGCATTGTGTAAACCATAAAATTTATGGTTTGTGAATATGGAATTCATGGTTTTTTCATTGTACAATTCTATTCGGGCAGTGAATTTTGAGAAAGTAATTTGTTTCAAAGAGAAATTGAATGAATTTTAAATAACAAGTTGTTGTTTTGATCAATTTATATGTTTATTTCAATGTGTGGTGAATACATGATGATGGTTACAAATGAACAAGCGTAATGCTGTCAGATGAATAAAATCTACAGGTTTTGTAATCAAAACAAGTGGAGCGTGTGGATTGAAAAAATGGTCATTCATTTGACGAATTTTGCGTAAGCAAGTTGTGTGTCATGTTTGTGAATAAAAATTGTGTGAAAACGTGAAAATTCGACATCAAGTACGACAATGGCGCAGTCAGTAGGCTCACCGAAAAAAGATCGGAAGAAAATCGCAAGAAAAAAAAGTGAATGGTTTAGTTGTCATTAAAGTGTTATGAAAATGGATGTGTTTCTGATGAAATTATCAGATGTGTGCATTTAAAAGCTATGCTTTCGATGAAAGACTCGATCGACTTGCGATGAAAATGGAGCTGCGTGAAAAAATTATTTTTTGTTCGTGAAGGTTTGGTGAAAAGTTAAGCAATGCCATAATGAATTTAAATTGAACGGTGTAAATTTAAAAAAAATATCAATCCGGTTAAAGAATTGAAAAGAAATAAGATCGAGTAATGAAGAGAATGAGAAAGAAAGAAAGAGAGAGAGAGAGAGAGAGAGAGAGAGAGAGAGAGAGAGAGAGAACGAAAAAAATGAAGTTAAATTATAGAGAGATGATAATCAATGATGGAAAACTTATTTTATATGATAACTATCAATGAGGGATTAATGAAAAGTTAAATATTTCGAATAAAAACTTGATTGATTAATGATTGAAAGACTCCATATTGCGGAGTGCATTTCACTTCACTAATTTGGAATTGATTTACTAAGCCGTCACTTAAAAGATAACGAAATTAACAATCTTGTGAAAGAACTGCATAGAAATAATAACTGGTAATAAATAGAATGAGAAAGAGAGAGAAGTAATGAGAAGGGAAAACGGAAAACAGAAAGTGTAAAAAGACTTATTATTGAAAGACAAAAAAAAAACAAAAAATAGTTTAAAAAAAAAAATTTTTTTTAAAGTCTCTCAAGTAAATCGATACATGAAAGTACATCTGATTTGGTTGATAGAAATAATTGTTAAAATTTTATTGTTACTGAACGTTTGAAATGATAGAGTAGAGGCGGGTGGTAATGTGGTGAATACATGATGATGGTTACAAATGAACAAGCGTAATGCTGTCAGATGATTTTGTAATCAAAACAAATGGAGCGTGTGGATTGAAAAAACGGTCATTCATTTGACGAATTTTGCGTAAGCAAGTTGTGTGTCATGTTTGTGAATAAAATTGTGTGAAAACGCGAAAATTTGACATCAAGTACGACACAATGTAGCACTTCAATTGCCGGACCCTGTATAGAATCAAACACATTTTCTAAGGAGTTGTTCATGTTTAAGATTTAAAATTTGAAGTATTTGACCTTTTGCCTGATTTAAATGTACCTACGAATTTGCCTTAGAAGTATAGTACTTAGTACTCGTGAGTTTAAACATTTATGTTTTTTTGAACTTCCGTTCAGGATCATTCTATATATGTGTGTCAAATCTAAATTTACGGAAGAACACTCAATATTTTCATTATTTGTTGCTCAAAGAGGTCCTGAACGGTGGGATAGGCTTTGTTCAGGAATTACTCGCGTTTTGTACAATTTTTTCTGATAATATGATGTGGAGCTTTCTTTTCAAAGGGTGTAGATGTAGAGGATTATTACTATCACAGAAAAAACTCGTCCCGGGAAAACCATCAATGTCAGTTTTAACATTGATCTTTTCAATAGAGTCGAAGTCTATTAGTAATGAACAACTAGACAAAATTTCATTTCAAATTTATTTTTATTCCCACAATAAGGGATCATCCACCGAATCAGAAAATTCTTCTTTTAAAGTGAAACCACTCGTGGTGCGATATTTGAACAAAAGTTCCAGTTATCTAGGTTGCCGATTGACGTAATTCTACTTGAAAATCACAAAAATCGAAATTATTCAATTAGCATTCAGGCTTTTGGTTTAAATTAAAAAAAAAAATGTTTTGATGCATAGAACTGTGGCATCCTAGATATGCCTCTGGCTGTGAGAGCCAGAATAGTATTAAGAGACAACCTTCTCATCACCAGCGATAGCAATCGCTTGTACAACTGATCCTCTAAGTAGCTAGGCTTCGATGATGTCAGTTGTGCACCAGTCTCGAGAGAACCCTGAAAATGGGCCCCTCGGGATTCCACAAGAACTTAATATCCAAACTTTGTCGACTGGATGTTGGCATCACTTGACGATGTGAGCAGCAGTTCACCGAAAGCCATTCATGTATGCATAGGACCAAACCGAAGCCACTAAGCTATAATTGTTCTATTATTATCCCCACCAGCGAATATCTAAGCTTTATCCACTATTCAAAAACTCCCAGCCTACTTCTACATCCTACTAGGAAAGGGACCCTTCGAATTGACCCGAGCAACAAGAGCTCAGCAGTGCTGCCACCATGACCAGGCGAGGCACTCGGCAGTGTTGGATTCGAATTGGGTGCTACATATTGAATGAGTCACATAATTGCAGATGATGTCCAGTTTCAGCTGATCCGCTTCCTTGGAAATTGTTTCTTGTATTTACGGGGAAAGAACCCTCCTCCTCTTCCTTTCCTCTAAATTGTGGCCGCAAGTTCGGTCGAAATGAAAAATTAAGCAGAACACACAAATGGTAAAGTTTTCCACCGATGAAGAGCCGAGGCTCGGATTTCTCGTGAATTGCTGAATGAAATGCCTTCATTACGGTTGAAATATTTATCTATCGTAATGAGAGGATAATTTATCCGTAATTGGATTAGTTTGCTGGGAAGAGCGAATATGTCACCAATTTCATGGCTATTGCGGGTATAAAAATTTCAACTTGAGCCGGCGTTGTTTTCTGTACCTAGTAGGTAGTTCTATTTAAAGAGGGAAAAAAATCAGTGCCCAACAAAGCAAAGCAAATTCAGTTACAGCACACAAATCTATTGATTATCGATCCGGTCAGTGTTTGGCCGGCCCAAGTCAAGGAACCCGTACATTCATCAATAAAATGTCCATAAATCATGCGAGCTGAAGGCTTCGAACCAGAGTGCGGTAAATCCGCTTACATTTGTTACGAAAAGCACCACAACCCAATCTAACGACGACCTGGGGGTTTTGCCATTTCAGGGCTCAGATTGAGCAAAATAATCCATGCTGATTCATTTTTTTTTTTTTTTTTTTCGGAAGAATGCTTTTCCCCTATTTGGACTTCGTTGAGAGGCAAAGCCGAAAGTGGCTCCGGTCATGCACTCACGGTTAAATCATGACGGCTTAGGTTTTCTATGAATTTTATGCACAAATAAACGGCTGTGGTCAACATATTTTTCTCACATTGACTTTCTTAAAACAAACTCAAAACATCAAATTCTGCATCTCGAGCTACAAAAACCTTTTAATGAGAGACTCTCTATTATTTAAAACAATATTTGCTACGAAAAACCAACAGATTTTCTTTGAAGTACGAAACGAAAAGAAATGACAAAAATGACAAAAATGACAAAAATGACAAAAATGACAAAAATGACAAAAATGATAAAAATGACAAACATGACAAACATGACAAACATGACAAAAATGACAAAAATGACAAAAATGACAAAAATGACAAAAATGACAAAAATGATAAAAATGACAAAAATGACAAAAATGACAAAAATGACATAATTGACAAAAATGACAAAAATGACAAAAATGACAAAAATGACAAAAATGACAAAAATGACAAAAATGACAAAAATGACAAAAATGACAAAAATGACAAAAATGACAAAAATGACAAAAATGACAAAAATGACAAAAATGACAAAAATGACAAAAATGACAAAAATGACAAAAATGACAAAAATGACAAAAATGACAAAAATGACAAAAATGACAAAAATGACAAAAATGACAAAAATGACAAAAATGACAAAAATGACAAAAATGACAAAAATGACAAAAATGACAAAAATGACAAAAATGACAAAAATGACAAAAATGACAAAAATGACAAAAATGACAAAAATGACAAAAATGACAAAAATGACAAAAATGACAAAAATGACAAAAATGACAAAAATGACAAAAATGACAAAAATGACAAAAATGACAAAAATGACAAAAATGACAAAAATGACAAAAATGACAAAAATGACAAAAATGACAAAAATGACAAAAATGACAAAAATGACAAAAATGACAAAAATGACAAAAATGACAAAAATGACAAAAATGACAAAAATGACAAAAATGACAAAAATGACAAAAATGACAAAAATGACAAAAATGACAAAAATGTCAAAAATGACAAAAATGATAAAAATTACAAAAATTACAAAAATTACAAAAATTACAAAAATTACAAAAATTACAAAAATTACAAAAATTACAAAAATGACAAATATGACAAAAACTAGATTTGACTCGTTTTGACTTGTTTTGAATGACGATGTTGTTTTCTAAGCAGGTCTTTTCAACTGCTCCCAGAATGCGAAGTTTAAAGTTAAAAACGCATTATCGAATTGACCCCCATTTGCAATCCAAATCGGTGCCCGAAAACTTCTACTAGATACTAGCTACGTGGTCAATTGTCGGATCACGTAATCCATAATTCATGTTTTTCCACCACACTCACACCGGAGAGCAGGATTTGAAATTCAGTGAAAACTAATTTTCCCAACAAACTTCCAATCAGGAATGAGTGAAAAAAACTCCAATTGGAAAGATTATTGTTATCTGTGTCTGCTCCTTTCCGGCTGGGTTTTTTTTCTGTTTTTGGTCTTCTGATTGCGCTCCTTGTAGTGACACCAAGAGTGAAAATGTAAATCAACTCCTCTCCCCACCGATGTTGGACATCTCGACTTCTAACCAGCAATTCATTCGTAGATGTTACTTGGAGATTTGGTCCGAGCTTTTTTCCCGATGCTCGGTTAGTTTCGTCCTTCCTGTGGTTTCTTGAATGACCACCACACGCCATCTTTGTGTTTTTCGGTAGCTCACGACGAACTTTTGGCTCAAGTGGGAGGATGACGATAAAGAAAACAGATGAGAAAGACTGAACGAAAACACAACCCAACAAATGGAAAGCGAGAAGGCAAACTTTTGCTTCCCTTAGACGGCACATGCAAAGCTCCCCATCGTTTTGTTGGCTTTCGCACGTTTTCTATTTCTGATGGGGAAATTTAAAATTTCATGGCAGCAACATCAGCAGCCAAACCAGGACGAGGCAAGCCAAGTCAGGCCAAGCTTACGTAACGCAGAGTAAGTAGGTACCTTCCTTCCATGAGGCTGGCTTCCTGTTTTCTCGCCCCATTTCCGGTTTGAAGATCTTGGTCGATGCAAAACGGAAACTGAATGGATATGTTTCTTCTCTCGATGTGTTGTAGATTCAAGTTTTTAGATAAATTTTATTCTCAGAACGACATAATAAGGGTGGATCTTCATTGAGAAGTACAGTTTCATCCAAATTACCGACCTGCCAATGATTTTAAAAATAGTTGATTTAAACAATGAGCGAAGATAGATCTATAAACTTGCAGCAAACGAAAGGAAAAGTATGCATTGGGGGGTAGATTCGAGTATTTAATTCTGCATAAAACCTTATGTGCGACCAAAAGATCGCAATCCATTTCAAATAAAGTTATAAAGTATTAGGTACTTACTCTAAAACAACCTTAAATTAAATTTACTGTCAAAAACGACAACTACGCGTTGCCTCCTAATCAGCATTAGGTTGTTGTTGGATATCAAATTTGGACAATGTTTTCTTCACTGTCTGGTGAATGTAATTCGAGTTATGAGCAGTGAACGGTCGTCAGGTTATGTAGTTTTATTGGAATCCATGTTTTTTTAATGAATTTTCATTGTGAATTTTTCAGGTGTTTGTCTCACCTTTCCGGTCAAACTGACCATCAACATATGAAGATTCCTTATATTGTTTTCTCTGATGGATTCGATCTCTTTGTTTTTTGAATGAAAGAACGAACCGATCGGTCAGCAGATTGAGAAACATCTCTAATGCGTTCGTCGCCATTGAATCAAAAAGCGTGTGAGTTTTATATTTTCCTCTCTACGGGTTTGACTTGCAAACAAAAACAACAACATGAACAGCATCGCCTCAACCGAAACTACTTCAACAAAAAAAAAAAAAAAAACACAAGGAAGCAAAGGAATCCCACAGCATCTCCAGGCAGCACATCTCAGAAGGAGATGATACAGCTCGACAAATGTTCAGATCAAATTCAGAGAAGATGTGAACGAACGAACCAAATAAGCATAATATATGGGAGTTTGTGTTGTGCTTCACACATTCTCGATAACGAGCAGTGTTTTCCTGGCTGAATGTTCACCTTTTTCCGCGTGAGGAGATGCTTTATTAATATTGTTTTTATTACTGTATTTCTCAAACTTCCCCCGCATCACTCGTTCATTTCCCCCTCGTTTCCACTTAATTCTAAATCTCATCCAATCTACTCCCTGCCATTGATGATGCTGGCTGACAGCAGTTATGGTGAAGAGACGAAGAAGTGTCGAACGAATTTCTGGAGTGATGAATAAAAATTTGAATAAACAACACAACTTACCGACTTAAGCCGAGGTTTTCTGGGAGCTAACCAGAACAACAAACGTTCCACAAATTGGTTTGGTTTTCCACGTCCCCGGCCTCGCTGATCCATTGATACACACTTTGTTTTTGGATTTTGTTGTTTTTTTGGTGTTGTATAAATCCTCACATGAAAAGACAGGTCTCTAGAAGTTTGAGGTTTTAAGTTTAGAGAAGATTGCAACTAACAGTTATTTACAACAGGGCCCCTCGACAGTAATAAATAAGAATACGAGATAAGAAGATATAAAGAATCCGTTGAGAGATCATGGTTCAGAATGGATTTATTTGAAATAAAATTTAATTTAATCAAAAAAGGCAAAACTGCGCTTTAAGCATAACACATTCAACACATTTAGCATAACATGATTCTACTGTTAAAAATACTTTCAAATAGGATTGTTTTTGGAAATTTGAAGAACTAAAAACTTTATCATCTTATCTATTTAAAACTTTTGTTCAGTTGACTTTTTTTCCGGTTCGATTTTTATTTCAAAGTCTGGGCGAGCTTATTCTGACGAAAACGCATACGACTTAGCTAAGATTTAATTCCAACAATCTGTATTTGCCACGATAGTTCAAATCGCTCAATTTACGTTTAATACATCCTACCGATCTACTAACATGATGCTACTAACAGAACTATAACTAGAACTAGAACAAGTACTAGAACTAGAACTGGAACTGGAATTAAAACTAGAACGAGAACTAGAACTAGAACTAGAACAAGAACTAGAACTAGAACTAGAACTAGAACTAGAACTAGAATTAGAACTAGAACTAGAACTAGAACTAGAACTAGAACTAGAACTAGAAATAGAACTAGAACTAGAAAAAGAACTAGAACTAGAACTAGAACTAGAACTAGAACTAGAACTAGAACTAGAACTAGAACTAGAACTAGAACTAGAACTAGAACTAGAACTAGAACTAGAACTAGAACTAGAACTAGAACTAGAACTAGAACAAGAACTAGAACTAGAACTAGAACTAGAACTAGAACTAGAACTAGAACTAGAACTAGAACTAGAACTAGAACTAGAACTAGAACTAGAACTAGAACGAGAACTAGAACTAGAACTAGAACTAGAACTAGAACTAGAACTAGAACTAGAACTAGAACTAGAACTAGAACTAGAACTAGAACTAGAACTAGAACTAGAACTAGAACTAGAACTAGAACTAGAACTAGAACTAGAACTAGAACTAGAACTAGAACTAGAACTAGAACTAGAACTAGAACTAGAACTAGAACTAGAACTAGAACTAGAACTAGAACTAGAACTAGAACTAGAACTAGAACTAGAACTAGAACTAGAATAAGAACTTGAACTTGAACTAAACTAGAACGAGAGCTAGAACTAGTACTAGAATCAGAACTAGAACTAGAAATACAACTAGAACTAAAACTAAAACTTAAACTAGAACTAGAACTAAACTAGAACTAAAACTAGAACGAGAGCTAGAACTAGATCTAGAACTAGAACTAGAACAAGAACTAGAGCTAGAACTAGAACTAGAACTAGAACTAGAACTAGAACTAGAACTAGAACTTGAACTAGAACTAGAACTAGAATCATAACTAGAACTAGTACTACAACTAGAACTAAAACTAAAACTAAAACAAGAACTAGAACTAGAACTTAACTAGAACTAAAACTAGAACGAGAGTTAGAACTAGAACTAGAACTAGAATTAGAACTAGAACTAGAACTAAAACTTAAACTAAAACTAGAACTAGAATTAGAACTGGAACTGGAATAGGAACCACATCTAGAACTTGAACTAGAACTAGAACTAGAACTAGAACTAGAACTTGAACTAGAACTAGAAATAGAATCAGAACTAGAACTAGTACTACAACTAGAACTAAAACTAACACTAAAACAAGAACTAGAGCTAGAACTAGAACTAGAACTAGAACTAGAACTAGAACTAAAACTTAAACTAAAACTAGAACTAGAACTAGAACTGGAACTGGAACAGGAACTACATCTAGAACTTGAACTAGAACTAGAACTTGAATAAGAACTAGAACTTGAACTAAACTAGAACTAAAACTAGAACGAGAGCTAGAACTAGAACTAGGATCAAAACTAGAACTAGTACTACAACTAGAACTAAAACTAAAACTTAAACTAGAACTAGAACTAAACTAGAACTTAAACTAGAACGAGAGCTAGAACTAGATCTAGAACTAGAACTAGAACTAGAAGTAGAACTAGAACTAGAACTAGAACTAGAACTAGAACTAGAACTAGAACTAGAACTAGAACTAGAACTAGAACTAGAACTAGAACTAGAACTAGAACTAAAACAAGAACTAGAACTAGAACTTAACTAGAACTAGAACGACAACTAGAACTAAAACTAAAACTAAAACAAGAACTAGAACTAAACTAGAACTAAAACTATAACGAAAGCTAGAACTAGATCTAGAACTAGAACTAGAACTAGAACTTAAACTAAAACTAGAACTAGAACTAGAACTGGAACTGGATCAGAAACTACAACTAGAACTAGAATCAGAACTAGAACTAGTGCTACAACTAGAACTGAAACTAGAACTAGAACTAGAACTAAACTAGAACTTAAACTAGAACTAGAACAAGAACTGGAACTAGAACTTCAACTATAACTATTTCATTTTAATTTCTCCAGTTCTTGTGAAAGGGTGTCGTGGATAAATAAAGAAAAATCTTTCATTTAAACATTTAAACGATAGTGATCAAAATTGTGGACTTAAATTATCATTTCTATAACGATTTCATGTTAGAAAAGAAACTACAACACGTATTGTTAAAAAACTAGAAGGCCACAGATATTGAAAATGTTTTTGCATGGCAAAATTTTCAAAATACGCTAAAAGGGACAAAATTTCTACCACTTTTTCCCAACACCAGTGAACTTGCTCTTAAGGGCAAAAAAAATCGTTTATTGTACCAACTAAATATTACAACCTACCTCCAGAAATATATATCTCCCGTGAGCTTTCATTACGTCGTATGAAACAGAATGTAAACAAAGAGTTTTATTATGAAAAATATGAAAACTGACATAAACTAGTCGCAACTTCTATCCATTTAGAATATTTGTAGCCTGGACAACGAAGACCTATTCTATATGTAAAATAATAATTCTAAAGTTAACCTTATAGCAGTTTTCTGTGAAATCCTTAAATGATTCATACGATGTAATGAAAGCTTACGCGAGGTATCATCGACAATCGCTCCATGTTTGACACGTTCCTTTTGATATTTTTACTAGCAGCCAGAGCGAGAAAGTTATGAGGGAGAACTTCTAGATTTGCAACGTGTGGGTTGCCAACATTTTTTCTAAATTCAGAGAGCTTTAAAATAAAAATCAGGCTTAATCAGGCTAACATAAATTATCGAGTTGAGTCCCTTTTTTGGTCACCGTTGTAAATTGTTGTGGTATTGATACACAGTAACTTTAGCTACATGCTCACTGTCACTTCAACCTTTGAACGCGAAATTTTTTGTTTTCATGCCTTTCATTCATATTCTCTAGCCAAAACTGACCAGCTACCACACTTTTAACTGACAAAATATAGCGTTTCTAAGATATGTGATATGTGATCCAGCAGTTGTTTGAAAATTTACCTTTTTGGACTTTTTTTTAATCCAAACTGTAACATTTGAGATACTTATACATGCTTTTTGCAAAAATTCTTCCTCGCGAAGTTAAGCTTAAATGTGGCAGATTTCAATAGTTTTTGTAGCAAAAGATACGCAAGAACAGTTATATACACTTGAAACAAATATTCCGATTTCTATAGAAATATGAACGAATGTTTGCATACGACAATCATATTTTCCAGGCATTTTTATTTCTAGGCGAGTAATTTTGATAAAAAGTACATTTGTTTTTGTTTCTGACTTTGAAACACAAATAAATCATTCTTTCCGTTTCTATACTTATTATTATGTACATTGCAATTTACTGATTGTTGGGCAAACGGCTGAACTTATGGCTCAAAATGTACCATTTTCAAATTGAAATTTTGTGACGGTGTTCGAATTTCCATTTTATCTGTGCCATATTTCGACTGTTGAACCAGTGAGTGGATGAAGGATATGTGGCGCATTATGCACTTTCCCCTTAATTTTTTTCTGTAGAATTATTTTTACATATTTTGACAATAGAGACGAGAAATATCAAATTACCATCCATATAATGACAAGTTTCACAGTCATCAATCAGCATAATTTCTCGATTAGAGGAAGTTACATACTCACATGAAGATCGTCGCATCTGCATTTAATTGATAGCCGCGCGCGCCGCCGATCATAAAGTTGTCTCGATGTGTAGCAAGCATCAGACGAAAAAAAAAACCTAGAGAGATGTTCGTTCTTCCGTGTCCAACCAGCACCCAAATATCTAATTCGAACAAATTACCTTTCGATTAAGTCATCTATTATCTATCCGCTCAGTTGACCACCACGCCATCATTGATGGTTTTTTTTTTTCAAGTCCAATGGCCGCGGCATGCTTGGATGCGCGCGCTTCCTTAGAAATTAATCCCCCATCTCACTAGCAACAATTTTCTTGTTGTTGTTGTTGTTGTGCTATTGGGACTTTGCATGCTATGCGCGCATATGTATAAACATCTCATCAAAACTATACAAAGTAGGCGCAGGATCGAGGGGTGTGACAGTCGGCAGGCAATAAATCAATTGACCGTGGGTACATTTGTGTCTGAACCACATCATTATGTTTTTCGGTGAATCGGCTACCAACTACCCCGCTGCACCCCAACTGTCAATGGAAACCGAACAACGATATTCATTAATAATAATAATGGTTCAGTCGAAAATTTGGATGCCGTCGATTCGGAATTGTGATGGAATTATTGCAAAGAAATACCTTAACTTTATGAAGCATTCTATTTTTTTGTTTGTTTTGGAAATGATTTAACAGATCGACTTACGGGGAAATTCTTCGAAAAACAGTCGAATACACAGAGACCACCGTAAGACCTGGCTCTGTTACGTGTTTCTATTTTCAAATAGTGTATCTTATGACTCGTTTTAAATGATCTCATAAGAAAATATAGCCGCCAACAAAACGAAATGACGACGATCATCAAAACAACCAACCTCCAAGGGTCAACTCAAAACCAGTGCCTACTTAGTTAGCTGACATTTGACAAACATTTCACCCGAGCTAACAACGATTCGTCGCCGTTTGGCTTGGCTCGCCTTCTTCGATTCACGAAGACAGCTCGAAAACATCAAACACCAGAAAACCGACAAAACTGATGAATTCAAAACAAAACAGAAGAATTGTTTAGGAAAACATAAACAAATCGTGCCCCAAAACAAAGCGATCCGAATGGTGTGATGAAGCATTATTGGTGGTTGAGGCGAAGGCGAAAGCGGGGGTGAACGAATATAGCAGCTCATATTTAGCTGCTGCTGCACCTTGAGATGGGAAAAGGTGAAATGACTAGAACTTATAGCTGTATACAAACGTGGGTTTTTTTTTTCACTTCCCTCTAATGCAACTCAAAGTCATTTCCAGCAGCAACGGCAGCAGATGCATTCTCCCATAATGCGGGCTAGAGTTTGTTTGCATTCCCATTTCAAAAAAGGTTTTACTGCTTATTTTTAGAATTGTTCAATTTTTCAATATTGTTTACAATCTTGTTTGGTATGCGGTTTTATGGCGAAACAACTCAAAATCTTTCGATGACATCAAGGTAAGAAAAATTTCAAGGATTTTTAAAAGAAATGTTATATGAAACCACTGTTATAATTATGTCTTTTAGCAAACACTTAAAATGTAAAGAAAACGGTGATGATTATTTTTGTAGCGGCTCTCTACATTCCCCAACACCCAAAAGCTCATATGACTCTCGTGGTAATGGACGCTACTGTTCTTAGCACGTCTAGCAGCAAAATAAATTTAAAAAAAATTTAAATTGTGAGCAAATTTTAATTATGCTGAGAACACAAAGTTTTTTTCATGTAGTGCGCGAAAATGTGCGATATAACTAAATTAGGTTACTATAAGAATCTAAATAGAAAATATTTCTATTGAAGAGATTCATAATGAGAAAATATAAAGAATCAATTAAATAATAAAAATAAAAAGGCAATGTTACAACTTAAAAACTAATAATACTAAGAATTTACATTTTTGACGCTAAAAATATACAAAACGATATAAAATACTGGTTGATTATCGCCTATTTAAACGGTTTATTGTTTCTTTCAAAAACTGTATCACTTTGGATTTAACGCGATCGTCGTCATGGGATCCCCGGGTGACGGATGTGTTTGATGGGAGATCCCGTCACACCAAAAATGTGTGACGCTCTCTTACTCAATTTAGCCGTTCAGTTTTGTCACACGCAAAGATGTCAATGTATCAAATTTTTCAGGATTTGTCTGATTTTTGAAGATCCTTCCAGAAAACCTGATATGCCTCGTTTTCCCCTGATTTTTGGAAATAAGCCTGATTTTTTGGTTTTAACAGAAAATTGAATGTTTCAGTAAGCAGAACTCTGTACAGATCCGATCAGAATTCAATATAAATTCGGTGGTTGCTCGTCGTCACTCCAATCAAGAACTCAATAACTTCACACTCTGTTGGATTCAAATCTTCTATCAACGATTTAGTCCAAATTACTTGTGGTCTTCGAGAAAGTTGGTTATTGCGTAAAACTTTAATTTTTAAATTTTTTTTTCTACAGTTTTGCCAAAATAGTGCACAAATTTCTTAAATGATATTTCACCGAATTCTAAAAGTTATATCAAAATTCAGAGCTGATTGAAAAAAAAAACAGATTGCACATTTGGATTGCGTCTCCAAATAAGTCAAAACCTGTTTTCAAATTTTGGACACCACGGAAAAATTTAGATTTTGTCACCTTGTGTTATCGCATCTTTATCTGAGTCAATTTGACATTTGGAAATATGTTCAAACTTGTATGTAACAGTACTTGTAAGTAAATTAAAATTAATTCGCACAACTATATTTACCTTAGATATTGCGAAATTTTTTATAAGGCCGGAACAATGTCACCCCAAAGCATCAAATTCTGAACTGAGACGAAATCGATTTTTAAGTTAAAGTTAAAGAGGTTCAATAAATTTTTCAATTCACCCATCTTTTACGTTCATAGGAGTCCAGTACTGGTTTTAAAAATATAAAACATGCCACATTCCCCTTAACAGAAAAAATAATCGAAATATATTGAAAAAAGTGATCAATAGTACCTCGGATTACGGTACTCAATTTAGTTGTGACTTTCCCCAGACTGAAAACCGCAATCATCTCAGGAGCTATCTACTCATTCGAATATTTAAACGGCACCAACAAAATAATCCAAAACCAAAGTGCGTAGGGGAAGTGTGGGTAAAATGGATAGGGCTGGTAAAATGGACACCCTAAGAGGGTTTCTTATTTCTTTATAAAGTAGTACAAACTTTATGGCCACCCTATCACATAATCACTAGAGGCTATTAGAGACACCCTACGGAACACGGGGCTGTCAAACATTGACAATAATAAACAAAAACAAAACACACGTGCACTTTCCAGGAGGTGATGTTGTTTTCGGCCTACAACAACTAACATTTTTTAAAGTGTTAAACGCCTTTTCGTCGAGTTTTTTGTACAAATATCTGTGCTCAGAGTACTTAACAACAGATATCATCTAAGGTAAGTGTTTTTTTCAATAATTTTTTTGTTAAATTTAACTGTTTTAAAAAAAACATAAAGTGCGGGTAAAATGGACACCCCATGGGGGGTGGTAAAATGGACAGTGTTTATTTTCATTTTAACTTTCCAGATGCCACAAGCTTATGTCAGGAAAACGAATTTAAGGTTATCTGGGACATGTCTGGACATTACAAATAAAGTTTACAGAACTTGATCCCTAGTTTTAGATTTCCGAGTATTTAGAGTTGTCGCAAGATGTTTTTTTTTATTAGTCAGAATCTGGTTCCATTTGGGTATACGGAACATGCATCGGGAATGTCTGGTCGTGACCAGTCTCTTGCTGTGCACTTGAAATGACCACACACAAACAATTTTTTTCAATTCCGAGTTATTCGCGTGGACCCCCCCCCCCCTGTCCATTTTACCTGCACATGTTTTTTTTTTTCGCACAAAAAATGAATTCGAAAATAGTTTAGAAAAAACTTAAAAAATATGTACATTTTGGCTGTTTTATTTATTTTTTGTATCAACTATAAGTGACTCATTGAATGTGTGCAATCCACCCAGTGTTTTGACGTTTAACTGTGGAAAAATTGATGCAATGCCTTAGGGTTTCCATTTTACACCTTCTACCCCTATCAAGCGAGGCCGAGAACGTGAAAAGCCTGTGGAAAGATTGTTGTTCTAGTTAGCTAACAAAAACCTCGGTCCAAGTCGGTAAGTGGTGTTGTTTATTGAAGTTTTTATTCATCACTCCAGAAATTTGTTCGAAACTTAATTAATGGGAGGGAGCAGATTGGTTGAGGTGGATGAGAATATACTCTTAAGGCACGGACTTTAAAAAAATCCCTTTTTACATATTTTTATGTTAAGCCCAAAATACTTAAGATATACATGAAAAAAAGAACAATGAAACTAATCTTAAATCTTCAACTAATTTAAAGTTGTAAAATTTGTAGAAAACGGTTGAGAAATAACTGAAATAAAAAGTGCTAAATCTGACGTTCCTAATTTAAAAGATCTGTTCATTTCCCAGCTAAGCACAGTACGCTCAAATGAATGTTTTCCTACTTACTGGTTCCTATGAGAACATAATCCCTGAAGTACTTGTTTTCAACCTGAAGAGTCCGTGTTGAAATACAAAGTCGCTTTACGATTATTACACCCCGGTCGATGTACAGTTTTGGTTATCGGAACTACCGATCTTATCACTGACGGAACATTTTAGCATCTTCAGCTTCACGCAGCATCGCATTGGGCAAGACCTTTCATATTCGAATGTGCATGATTGAAATCGAATGTTTCTTTCAATTATCTTCCCCACAGGGCCGTGCAGCAATCCGCTTCTATCTTTATTGTCCGTCTTTTTGTGTGTTAATGGCTGGTGATGATCCGTGTGGGTTTTTCTCTTTCTCTCTTGGCATTCGGTCCAGAAATAAAAGAAGGAAAAATTTCAAAATGGAATGCATATTGCGATAATTCATAAAGATCAGATTTTGATCAGAGGCAATTTACCGTAGAAGGTTTCATTTCGTTTGTGGGCTTTTGCTTTTGCTTTTGGTATGGGAAAAATGCAACCGAAACGACAACAACGGTGAAAACAACATCAAATCAGCGACCCAAAATCTCTTCACTCTCCATCTCAGAAGCAATTGTCCCGTGACAGTTTTAATGGGTTGGGATGGGAAAAGGGAGAGGGGTAGGGAGGGGGGGGGGGAAGCAGATCGTAAACCAACTCCTATAACTTTTCTTCCTCCACTTCTCCTGTCTCGTCCTGTGTGGGGACCAATTTGATCTCGAAGTCAGCATCTTTATCATCGCCAAGCTGCCGGACTGCCGTCTCGGCAAAAATTTGTTCGAGAAGAAGAAAAGTGAGTAGCTGAGTGAGCAAATTATCCATCCTATCCCCCCAATGCATCCAGCAGGAGAAGGAGGCCGATACAGAGACAGGAAGCCGGAGAAAGATGATCTGCCTAAAACGCATCTCTGGCAGAGGAATGCTGCATCTTGGACTGAACGAATGTTTTGTAACTGAAGAACACCTCTTTCTCTCTCGCTGATTGACTTTCTGTGCTGATTCCAGCTGGCTTTTTTCATTGCACTGCGCAACACACACGTGTGGCATCAAAAATAATAATGATGATGGTGCCGATTGAAGTGGCAGATTGGCGCGGCTCCTGATGACTTCGACTTGATGCGGCCTAACCCTTCAATAATGATTCGAGAGAGGCCTAGAAGATGAAGAACTTCAATTTTATGTCTACAAAGTTTGAGCAAATGAATTTTAATATATGAAGCCATACATTTGTACATTTTAGAAAACATTTTCAGAGTGATTTTTCCTAGTGGAAAGTACAGTGGGCTATTTGCAAAAAAAAAAAAAAATTAGTCCTTTGAGGGTTGTGGAGTGCAGCTTTCGTTTGCTAGAATCGTAAAGATTTAAACATTGCGATTCCTGACCTGTATGCATGCAAATTCCAGCTCGAGCAAGGTACATAACTATGCGATAAGCGAAACGATGTGCGATGTAGACATTTTTGCGTAGTGTTCCAATGTTCATGGATCAATTTGTGACAAAATATGTATTTGAATAAACTCAAATCAGAAAAAAAGTATCATGACAGAAGATTTGGAAATTAATAAAAAAAAAAAATGTTAATAAAACAAATTTATTAAACGATGCTAGCCTTAGGGGCTGTTCACTAATAACGTAAGCACAAAGGGGGGGAGGGGGGGTTCCACATTTGCTTACGATCTCTTACTCGGGGGGTAGGGGGGGTTTCCAAAAATCTTACGTAAGAAATGTTACATTAAAATTTAATCACGGCCACAACCATACGAAACCATATTACTCAGGATTTTTTTACTCTCTACCTATTTGTTTGTTATTTTTTATGCAATGTTATTTATCTTTTAATGTCCTTGAATTAATAAAAAAAATCGCAGGTTCTATAACCTTATAAAGAACCAATTCAAGCCAACATGCCATCAAAAATACTAAATCACATTATTAAAAAAGATTGTTGCTTTTTGAAACAAAAAGGAAAATGGCTCGTTGTTACACCACGATTTGAATCCATCATATTTCGAAAATGACTTCAACCAGAAAAAATCTTCAAAAATCAATATAAGGCGCTTTAAATAATGAATTTCTAGACAGTATTTTCAGTGATAGTTACTATCAACTCTAAATTTTACAAAAGATTTATCAAAAAAATCCTAAAACTTTATCGCTTACCGCTGAATGAGTCTGAGCTTTTAGGTTAGTTGACAACGTGATTGTCGTTAAACATTTTGGCCCCAATTGTAGTAGTATAGAATGATATTTTTTTTGAAGATTTTGATGATTTTTGAAATTAAGAGTTAATCACCGTAAGTTTATTTTCTGAAATTATTTTATCGGCTATATCGGTGAAATTTTATATTCTTTGAGAAAGAATATTTTAAGAATTGAAAGTTGAAAGTTTATAGAAGGATAGAAGATAAGAATAAGGTAAAAGATGTTGAAAATGAGCGAAAGGGTAAATTTAATTTGAAAAACTTTTCATCACATTTCATCGTTTTGTTCCTCACGGGCCTTCTACCTTGCAGTGGTAGATAAATTGTGTGTGGGATCTACAATTCTATCGTTTATAACATTTCATCTGTTGTTTTGTAAAAATTGTGCTTTTTAAAAACAGTTTTTTGATTTTACTTAAAAAGGGCTTTGCTTTGAAGCATGTATGTCACATTTTTAATATTTTCGAGCTATTTTTGAAAAAAACGTGTCAATTTCTCAAAGAATAAAAAAACGTAAGATCTTACTAGATGGGGTCGGGGGGTTTTGAAAAAACTTACTATGTCTTACCAGGGGGGGAGGGAGGGTTGAAAATTTCCAAAATCGTGCTTACGTAATTAGTGATCGGCCCCATTAAACAGGTAATTTTTTCTGTAAAAATAAAGTTTGTATTTGTATTACCAAGCGTAAAGAACGCTAAAAATTTGCTATTTAAATTATATTTTTTGACTAACTTAAGAGCATTTTTTTGAATTTGAAGGCGTTCATCGTTTCTCGCGTGAGCTTTACGTCGTATGGAACATCTTAAGAACTTCCAGATAACTGCTGCAAAAATTATATGAATAACCTTGCAATTTGTATTTCACATATGGAGTATACTGTACAGACTACAAATATTCATACCCAAATAACCACCCATGTCATATGTGGTTCCATTTGCTTGATTAGTGCTCGAATTTTGCAAAAATTGTATGGGAGGTCCCTCCTCATTTTTTTCTTCACACTGGAAGGAGGGAGGAGTTTCAAACAATTTTTGAAATATTTTTCCTACCCATAAACCCTCGCATGCCAAATTTGGTTTGATTGAAAGGACGGAGAGGTATCAAGCCATTTTGGGATTAACATTTTTCGTATCCAAATACACTCACATACAAATTTTTATTCCATTTGCATGATCGGTTCTTGAGTTATTCAAACGTGTTTATTTTGTTTAAGAGGCCCTTCTCTTTCCAATGAGTGGGAGGGGTCTTAAACTATTTTAACAACCATCTACGGTCTTCAAAGACACCTCCTGCCAAGTTTCACACAAATCGGTTCAGTAGTTTTCGAGTCCATAGGGAACAGACAGACAGACAGAAACTCATTTTTATTTATACTGCCGATCAAAAGTTGGGGATCACCCCAACACCTCTAAAAAAACCTGAAAATTTTGATCAGCTAGATTTAAGCCATCTTATTACATATTTGAATTCTTTTGATCTCATTCCAGAGTTCGTGAGCAAAGCCTTCTTTGTATATTTTCGACAAAATTTTGACTTAAATTTAGCTTAAAGTTGGGACATTTTTCTAAAACCGAACTTATAATTCAAACCCGATCATCTCAGGGTAGGGTGGACCAAATTACAAAATTTGAAATGCATTCGAATCTTTTTTTTCCATACTTATTCAAATACATTTGTTTGATTCTGTGCGAAAAATTTGCAATGTACTTAAAATATATCAAATAGCTACTTAACCTTCCAAAGTCGTTCGGGTCAATATGACCCGAAGCGCACATTCAAATCATCATAACTCTTCGAGAAAAAATCGCAAAAATTTGATTTTAAAAACCTCCCTGGGGAATCACGAAATACACAATCTGTAGTACCAGGCAACTTCCTGTGACCACCAGAAGTGCTCCCTCAAAAAAATCCGTAATTAGGCTGTTCGGGTCTATATGACCCGAGAGTTTGCGTAAGTTCTCCTGGCCGCAAATATTGACCGATTTCGATGAATTTTAACTCATTGTATAGATAATTTATTCTAGTTTCTCAATATTGAAAAATTAAGTCGAAATATTTTACGAAATCACCAGTAGCTGATTCCGAATGAAAAAAGTCCCGAAAAAGAGCTCTTTTTAGAATGCCTATAACTTGAGACAGGTTCCAAATATTGCGCTGATTTTATGATATTTGGAATTGTCAAGAATAAATCTATCCATGGATGTATAAATTTTTGGAGATCCAAAGGAAGTTTTGGCCGCTATCCCGGAACTTCCGGTAGAAAAAATTCTTACTTCAAAAAAGTCACCCAATTATGGCTTTGCATTGCTGTATCTCGGTTACCAATGGATCGATTCTCTAAATTCAAATTTTAGTTTTTTTCGTTAACTTTATTATTATTTTTGTAGAACATAGTTGGTTCCTCAAAAATCTCAGTTGTTCAGTATATGGTAATGAAACTCACATCTTTTTTGTCATTTTTCAAACTCCCCCTCGTGTCGGTGGGTTTACGAGATTTTGTTGGCGTGATTTCTCTAAAATTTGAACTCAAATTGGTCACTTTTTATATACCTAGAGATTCATTAGAATCTCCTCTTTCGATTGACATACATTTTGTGTGGTGTTTTGAAAATTTGTAGCAACGTTTTTTGAATTTACTGAAAGCTGCCAGATTTCAACCAGTTTGGTCCACGTTTTCAACAGGTTGGTGTACAAATCTCGCACCCCTCACGTAGCTGCGGGAGAAACAAATCCTGTAGCTCTCTTTTTGTCGCTCACCAAATCTACCACCCAACCAGCAGTAGGAGGAACTGCCGTCTCGCCGCGTGGTTTGTTGATTTGTTGTGCTGATGCTGATGCCTCTTTGCGTAGTAAATGTTTTGATTTTAAAATAGAGAAAGATTATTTTTCCAAATTGAAATAAGCTTCTTGAATCTTTTTAGATATTTTATCATTAGAATTCTTCAGTGATACATTTGTTTTGAATGTTATCATGATTCTTTTCTTTTATTTCAAGCAGTGTCTACTGCAGGAGACACAAAATCCATGATTCAAGTAACAAATATTCTGAAATTTTAATCAGAAACTTTAATCAGAAATCGGAATTTGAATCGGAATCTGAAATTAGAGTCTGAAATTTGAAATCGAATCTGAATCTGAAATCGAAATCTGAATCTGAAATCTGAATCTGAATCTGAATCTGAAATCTGAATCTGAATCTGAATCTGAAATCTGAATCTGAAATCTGAATCTGAAATCTGAATCTGAAATCTGAATCTGAAATCTGAATCTGAAATCTGAATCTGAAATCTGAATCTGAAATCTGAATCTGAAATCTGAATCTGAAATCTGAATCTGAAATCTGAATCTGAAATCTGAATCTGAAATCTGAATCTGAAATCTGAATCTGAAATCTGAATCTGAAATCTGAATCTGAAATCTGAATCTGAAATCTGAATCTGAAATCTGAATCTGAAATCTGAATCTGAAATCTGAATCTGAAATCTGAATCTGAAATCTGAATCTGAAATCTGAATCTGAAATCTGAATCTGAAATCTGAATCTGAAATCTGAATCTGAAATCTGATTCTGAAATCTGATTCTGAAATCTGAATCTGAAATCTGAATCTGAAATCTGATTCTGAAATCTGAATCTGAAATCTGAATCTGAAATCTGAATCTGAAATCTAAATCTGAAATCTGAATCTGAAATCTGAATCTGAAATCTGAATCTGAAATCTGAATCTGAAATCTGAATCTGAAATCTGAATCTGAAATCTGAATCTGGAATCTGAATTTGAAATCTGAATCTGAAATCTGAATCTGAAATCTGAATCTGAAATCTGAATCTGAAATCTGAATCTGAAATCTGAATCTGAAATCTGAATCTGAAATCTGAATCTGAGATCTGAATCTGAATCTGAAATCTGAATCTGAAATCGGATCTTGAAATTTAAATCTGATATCTGAATCTGAAATCTGAAATCTGCAGTCTGAAATCTGAGATCTGAATCATGGACGTGAAATTTAGAAATGTTGCCCATCCATTAAAATATTAAATCAAAAAAGATTCAAGCAATTCCTACAACAATAAAGCATTCATTTCGTTATCAGCATCAGCACAATCAATCAACAAACCACGCGGCGAGACGGCAGTTCTCCCGCTGCTGGGTTGGGTGGTAGATTTGGTGAGCGACAAAAAGAGAGCTACAGGATTTGTTTCTCCAGCAGCTACGTGAGGGGTGCGAGATTTGTACACCAACCTGTTGAAAACGTGGACCAAACTGGTTGAAATCAGGCAGCTTTCAGTAAATTCAAAAAACGTTGCTACAAATTTTCAAAACACCACACAAAATGTATGTCAATCGAAAGAGGAGATTCTAATGAATCTCTAGGTATATAAAAAGTGTCCAATTTGAGTTCAAATTTTAGAGAAATCACGCCAACAAAATCTCGTAAACCCACCGACACGAGGGGGAGTTTGAAAAATGACAAAAAAGATGTGAGTTTCATTACCATATACTGAACAACTGAGATTTTTGAGGAACCAACTATGTTCTACGAAAATAATAATAAAGTTAACGAAAAAAACTAAAATTTGAATTTAGAGAATCGATCCATTGGTAACCGAGATACAGCAATGCAAAGCCAAAATTGGGTGACTTTTTTGTAGTAAGAATTTTTTCTACCGGAAGTTCCGGGATAGCGGCCAAAACTTCCTTTGGACCTCCAAAAATTTATACATCCATGGATAGATTTATTCTTGACAATTCCAAATATTATAAAATCAGCGCAATATTTGGAAGCTGTCTCAAGTTATAGGCATTCTAAAAAGAGCTCTTTTTCGGGACTTTTTTCATTCGGAATCAGCTACTGGTGATTTCGTAAAATATTTCGACTTAACTTTTCAATATTGAGAAACTAGAATAAATTATCTATACAATGAATTAAAATTCATCGAAATCGGTCAATATTAGAGGCCAGGAGAACGTACGTAAACTGCAGGTCAAATTTCTCAAAAATAGATTTGTACGGAAATTTTGCGAACGGCTTTGGAAGGTTAAGTCATCGTCCAAAAGTTTGGGATGACCCCGTAGTATGCTGTAACGGCCAAAAGTTTGGAATCAGTCTTCTAAAAGATTCATTTTTATTTCACGCGTATCTCTGTTATCAAATAACGTATTGTTTAACTGGTAAGCTAATTTAGAAGCTAATGAGTTGAACTTGCATTCTGGGTATTTAGTTGAAATATTTTTGAAGACTTACTTCTTCAGAACTATTGCTAAAGTTTTATCATTTTCTGATGATTTTCACCAAATAGTCCGAACGTCAAAAAAAGCAAATTTGTTTTGACCATAACTAAGTTGGCTTACAAGTGATTGCAGATAGGATTGACTTATTTAAAAGCTAAGAACATGCACTTTTAGTGAAATAGTTATTTAATGTCAAAATCATAAAATCAAATGATTTATGTTACCACAACTTCATACTCATTCAAAAACTCATGTGCTTATTTTGGTAAATATTCTGATGATAATTATTTGTGATATATTTTTTGAGCTAAGCCTTCCAAACTAGTGCAATTTATATGCTTTCAAATAAGCCATTCCGATCTGCAATAACTTGTAAGACAACTAAGTTATGGTCACGACGTTCGGACTATCTGGTGAGAATCATCAGAAAATATTGAAACTTTAGCTATAGTTTTTGAAACTTGGTCCACCCTACCCTGAGATGATCAGGTTTGAATTTTAAGATCGGTTTTTGAAAAATGTCCCAACTTAAAGCTAAATTTAAGTCATATAATCTCAATAACAACATTTTGTCAAAAACATACAAAGAAGGATTTGCTCACGATCTTTTGAATAAGATCAAAAGAATTCATTCCATTGTTTTTTATTCTTTCCCACTTAAATCTTCTTGACCTGATAAAATGTAATTTTACAAAAAGGTAATCGTCACTGAATAAAGAAACAATTACAGCTACAATTACAATTCCAATATGTAATAAGATAGCTGAGATATGGTCGATCAAAATTTTTATGTATTTGAGAGGGTGATCTCAAACTTTTGGCCGGCAGTGTATATAAATTTGTTTATCTATTTATTTTATTTGTTTCATTCGGTTAACAATATCCTTAATGTTTCGAACTGCCGCAAATGGTAAACTAGCATTTGTAAATGTTATGAAGGTGTTTTGAATTCTTTATGATCAAGAAAACTCGTTGAAACCGTCAAATTAGAGACTGATCAATGCTACCTCAAAAACCAAATTCTGAACAGAGACGAAATCGATTTGATTTATAAATCAAATTTAAAATACTCTAACATATTTCTGCAACCGTGTTTTACGATCAACTTCAGCATTCGATTTTAAAAGCCTGTAAAATCTGTGTACTCGGAGTAAAAATCACGGCAAAATCTGTGGTTGAGCAATATCTAGTGTATAGTGTTCATAATCTGTACGGTTTTCATGCGCCAGTCGGGAAATTTGAGTGACTTTTTCCTTGTCACTGATACTTTCATCGTTTCTACAAAATTGTAGGAACAAATTGGGATAACTATCACGAAGCCTTCTTCAAATCATTTTTTTTTTTATGGGCTCTCGTTGATGAATCAGTTAACCCCCAATTTTGAAAGAGGTTTTACGCGCCTCCTGCGGTTGAAATTCAAAAATGCATGCAACCCGTAAAAATTGAAAGAAAAATAAGTAAGGTTAATGTACTAATCAGACTGACATAACGCTTAGAACAAAAATTCGATCATTTTCTGTTTAATTTTGCCATCTATTATCGGTATTGCGAACCTTGCTAAATTTCCTTTAGGGTAAAATTAACCTGTTTAGCCCGATTGTATCGCCTTAATTGCCTATTTTTCCTTGAAATCCAACTGGGAAAGCATTTCTTCAAAAGCGATCGATGCAAACCTTGAATCGATATTACGAACTGCTAAATAAATTATCCAAAAAAAAGGAATCGAGTGTCGAGTCAGTCAGTGGTCCGTGGTGAAAGTGTAGTTATCTAATGATTGTTATATCAGGGAATTCTAGATGATTGAGTGGTAAAAGATTTCTAGAAAAAAAAAGTTTTGTCGAAATGTAAAAATTCTGTATTACGATGGTTCTTCAAGTTCATTGATAGCAGAAAGACTTAAGTTCGTTTTTGGGAGAAAAAAAATTAGATCTGTTTCTTCAGGTTGAATAATTTTATACTGAAGGGTATTTCGTGGTGCTGTAAAAATTGTGTATGCAAATGCAACTCGGCAAAACTCGCTTTTTTTTAGAGCTCGACATAGTTATCCAACAAGACAAGACTGGATGGATAAATTTACGACTTGTGCTTAAAAAACTCACTTTTTTCAATTTGTGCATATATAACTATTTGTAATTTTTTTTCAATAATGTGGTTTAAGAAATTTTGAAACGTGTTTTATCACAAAAGAGATATGAAGAATAGTACCTTCTCAGACCAACAAAACTTCTTATTTGAAATGTGCTTCAACAGTGAGACCTGGTTCTTGTTATGTTGTTTCTTGAAACCGTAGATATACACAGCAGGGAGCTTACCACTCAGCGTTTTTCTTATTCAGTAAGGCGGCACTTTTCCTTTGAGCTGTAACTTGGACCTCATTGCTCTGGCCAGAAAAACGAGCGCTGATTATTATGATTTGATGGGAGCTCGTAAAGCTTAGTTCTTTTAGAAATGGGACAGTTACGAATGCCTGTATCTAAAAAACCATTCGTTTGAACGAAATACTTTCTATGGAGAAAAAGAAGGTAATGTTATGATCTTTCATGAAAAAATTTGAAAAAAAATATTTACCGTTTTTTGTTAAAGAAATTTCTACTTTATTCTAGGTATCTCCCATTGGCTGGCGCACACTTTTTTCAGTCATGGTATTGATCAGTTTCTCCAACTTATACTTCGTAAAATCTATATTTTAGGTGGCTTCACCCTCCTTCTTCAATTTCTGATACTTTTTTGTCCAATACTTCTCTGGAAACTGGAAACTGGAAGCATTTTAGTGGATACAGTTGTTTCGAAATGAACAAATTTGATTATTTTTGACCACATTTTTGAACGTTTTTTTTTCGGTACCGGTTTTACAGCTTAAGAGCTTTGGAACTATCAAAAAATGTTTGTTTGAGGTTGGATTTCAATGAGTCATCACTAGGCAACACTTTCAGCTTATCGGAGAAAATTGTTTTTGACATTTCAGCGATCTACCCTTAGTTTTTCGCTTATTGAAAATTAAAAATGCTGGTATGAAACTTGACTTCCTTGATGATCCTTAACCGTTGTTGCCGATCATGTGCTTCTCTCCAATGCTTGATTTGAACTTTGTGGACATTATTGACAGTGTTTGCATACTTATCCACCACAAAAACTCAGTAATTCCTTGAATAATCAACGGTTTTGTCAGCCATCAATTTGATAATGACGTATTTTCAAGGAAACTGTGCAAAATTATTTTTTTCTTTTTCTCTTGCATCGTACATATCTCAAAAACGCATTAATTTTTAATTTTGAAAAAAATAGGTCGAATAGTACTTTTTACAGGCAACAAAATGCTGTCAAAATTTTCAATATCCAATAACTAGGTAACGAGCTATTAGCAAATGAAAGTGTCCCATTTCTAAAAGAACTAAGCTTTATGGTTAGTGTAAATCGTCGTTGGGGCGTTTGTTATTGCTCTGTCAGTTATGGCGTTGATAGTTACTTCATTTTTTTACTCTTTATTTTCAAAGCATAACAGACTAGACGATACAGGTCATAAAATCCGAAGGAAGTAGCTTGAATTTGTTTAAAATAATGTTCTCATCGCTCCTCCGCTGAAGCCAAAAGGAAAAGAAGCTTAGTCTATGGCAGTGTTTTTTGTTTTGACTCAAATGGAAGCTAAACGAGACCGGTGGTTTACACGATTATGATTAATTGAGTTTTTCACCCGCCTCCAACCATTTTCCCCAGTAGATTTACACCAAAGTTGAACAGCTAGAATTCCCGCCCCAAAACCAGAAAGCAAAAAGGGGTTGGGGGAAATGAGCAGAGAGTAACTTTACCCAAATATTTACTCAAAACCGAAGAGTATATTAACATCCGACTGGCTTTGTAAAGTGAAAGATTAGCACCACCATTCAACGGAAGCAAAAGATATGTTTGGGGAGCTTAAAAAAGCGGATCATCGTCAAAAACTTCTGCAACATCCATCTTGTGTAGGTCTACGTTGGTTGGCATGATGCTACAACATTCGGGAGCGATTTTTTTTTTGCTTTCAACCTCCTCTTACTCCGCACAGAGTACCGAAAAATATTTGTTTGAAAAATGCCCGAAGCGTTTTGTTATGAAAGTAATTTTATTTTCTTTCACAACATGCTGGCATACCGAAATCGGGGAGAAATTTCCAACCTTAACACTCATCATGATCTTCATCATCATCAGCAGCAGCATTTAGTAGGTATTAGTAGTAACCAGCAACAGACCAGATCTCTACTCGACAATCCAACAAATCTGAGCTTGTTTTTCGTCATTCCGGTTGATTAGTTGGTCCAGAAAAAGAAAATAACGAAAGCAATACACCCCAAGCATAGCATAGCATAGCACAAAACGAAACACTAGGGGCAGTAGGAGAGCTAATCAAAATATTCGTGTTTTTCGAGAGGCGTCATAAATTGGTGATTGAGGTATTCAAATCACACCGTTTAATCGTAAACTCTCGCACGCAGCAGCAGCATCACCGTGGATATCGTGGATACCAATAGAGTGTGGATAACGATGGAATTTACTTTTATGGCGTAGGGCTGAGGGTTTTCTGGGAAATTCGATCACACCAAATTGATACGGGATTGCTCGGTAGGGGAACATGCCCTATTATGCGCCACCTAAGCGAATCGCTGATTTGCTATGTATTCCACATACAATTTGTGTAAAAAATGAGTGGAATTGATGAAGAAAAGTGTTTTCTACAAATGCCTATAATTTTTTATTGCTTATATTCCGTTAGTTGCTTCAAAAACTAGATTTTTTAAAACCATCTTCAAAGCCACAGAACAAAACTGTGTTGCAAATACGCGCCGCTGTGTATTTAATACGCGCTTAACAACCGAACGCACCCGAAAGCAGCCGAAGACCAAAAGCACACCAATACTTACAGACACTTTGACTGAAAAGAAATCAAAATGGATTAATCAAAAATTTTAAAAAAAATTAAAAGTTGATTTTTTGGGCTGAATTAACGCTCAAAATATGGTTTTAGGCTTTTTGTTTATTTTTTATGAAAATTGGCCTTTTTGAAAAATTAATGCTATTTTCAGCCTACTACGATTGGCGCGTTATAAGGAGCGCATGGGCCGTGATAGAACATACCCATAAAAAGCATACCTTAGCGATTTCATTATGATTTTTTAGCATCAAATCATAGTTTAGATTCTCCTCTATCGATGTGTCAGAAAATATTGTCTTATTCGTTTTTCTTTGCTTGGTGACACCTTATTGAAAGTGTTTTGAAATTTAGATCGAAATGAAGGAAAACCTAAATTGTAAAATTAACACGAAACAGGGGCATTTTAAGGAAAAATTCATATTTGCCATGGCCTATCACAGCATTTAAAACAAATTCGTAATATTTTGCAGGCCTAAAATGTTACATATTCTTCAAAACACGAGTGGCGCGTATTAGGCACATGGGGCGTTATATGAACTTTTCCCCTATATGCTAAATCACCTGCAATCAAATGTTGCATAAGGCAGCGTCCGAAAACTGGAATGGTTGCTCAAAGTGGGAAAAATGAAACATAACATCTATAACAAGACTGAATTGACGATTAAACCATTAGTCTGTGATTAAACCTCCAAAATATCAATGGACAATGCTCACACACAAGCGATTTTTATCCATTCGCGTATCAAAAAAACCTCAAACTTGTCAATATTTTTTTTTAAATTGAAATCGCACAAAACCTACGAAAAAAAAACCAATTTTGTATATCCAATGGGGTTGTTTTAAAAAGCGGACAAAAATAGTTGCAAATGAGTAAATCTACGTCACAAAAAAAATGGATGTTTCGGATTTTAAGAGGAAATTTTGACATTTTATAACAAAATAAAAATAAGATCTCGATGAGAAAATGCTGAAACACAAAACTTAATAAAAATCGATTGGAATCCAGCTGAGTTACAACAGCGCGAATGAGTGAATTTGAATGAACATAATTTAGTTGATTTTATTTAATAAGTTCGTTATTTTGAATTAAAAAAAAAAACATGAATATTAAAATAACAATTTAAAAATTTATCAAAGACATTGAGAAACAGTTGCCATTAAAACGTATGATTTCTTAATGTGTAGCTATTCTAATGCCGTAAAAAAAAGAAAAAGTTAGCAAAAGATACTGAAAATTAATGTCTTTGTTATGTTTGGGGATCGACTGATTTTTGTGTCTTTCCTGGGAAATTCCGGCTTACAGTCTATTTTAGAGCAAAAACGATTTTTATAAAGCGAACTTATACGCCTGTGGAACCTTGGATACAAAAAAACAAGATTACCCGATAGCTAAACTCCGACAACAAACTGCGCTCCTGGACCACGAGATAGCTATGAACCACCTGTTCGACATCGATGGAGTCCGAATCATCGACAGGGGAGACAACCAAGGAAAACTACGGATGCAGGAAAGTTGCCACATTAAAACCACACCTTACACTATAAACATTAAAAAAGATACAAAAAACATTCATCCTACATATGCCAACATATGCCAACATATGCCAACATTTTCAAAACTATAAACGAAAATCCAAAACACAAAAATGAAACAACACCACCCTAAACACAACACAGCTGACATTTAGAAACAACAAAATCAAAATGTGAAAACTGAAAATTGTGCCAAAGTTTCGATGCTGAGGAGAATATATCCCAAAATCCCTGGACAACCGGATTTTATGCGAGAAACACTCAACATAGTAAGTCAATCACTACACCTTTTTATCACAAAACACGAATTATTCGGAAAATAAAAAAAAAAACAGATAAATAGACAGCTATAGTCTATACATGACCAGCCGAGTCGACAACAACAAAAAACGACATTTTCTTGGTAAAAATCTCTCAATAAATATTTTGTAATCGGCCAAAAATAACTTTAAAATACAATTTTTTAGTCCCTGAAGAAAATCCAATACGGGTTGAAACGTTGGATATATAAAACAAAAATCGTTTTTGCTCTAAAATGGGCTGCAAGCCGGAATTTCCCAGGAAAAATGTTCGTTGCAGTCGGAATATCAAATATCACTTTAAAAAAAGGACATAAATTTAAAAGCTCAAAAATGTTTCAGAATAACTTTAAATTTCGTGACGTGGATTCAGTGAATTCAAGCCACAACTTAAAGAGGCATAACTTTGTTTTTCTCTACAACCTATTTGAAGACATCGATATCCTATTTCCGCAGAGAGAACAGAAAATCAAAGTGGTATGAACTAAAGTCAAAAATGGTCAAATTTAGCGTGAATTCACGTTACGAAAGTTATCGATCACAAAACAAACAACTTAAATTTTTATAGGGTATCGGATTTGTTTTTGGATCGGGTGCATAAATTGGAACATCTTGCAACTATTTTCCCATATTTAACACATTTTTTTTTCTGGGAAAAAAGAAAAAACACAAAAATCAGTCGATCCCCAAACACATATTTAACACATAAATCAAGTTAACCATGAACAATTTGAACAAATATTTTTCAAGCTTCTTCCTGTAATTCTAAACACAAAATTCCAAATAAACTAGCTTATGAAGAAAAGAAAATTGGAAATCAAGTTTTGATTCTTCACAATTGGGTCAAATCAAGCACATTTCCGGAGGACGTGCCATTATTGGAGTAAACTTTTAAGAGGTTCTCTGCATAGCTGTGATGAATTAAACAACTTCAAACATGTTCAAAACACTAAAAAATTAGTTTGCAAGCTCGAAGAACCAAAAAAAACTTATTTTAATGACAGTTTCACCCATGCCGAAAATCGTTTCTATTTAATTCCGAAGGGACTTATTTTGGACAAACCAAATCACGGTATTAAACTTGCTGTTAAATGTTCATGAACGTAATAAGATGTGGTACGACGAAATGAATAGAATTAATTGAATCACTCATGAAAAGTAAAATTTGAAAATATGGTATTTTTGTAATAAATAAACCCTTCTAAACACAACCCCACCTTCAGACGGGGTTCATTATAATCGGGATAAGTTCAAAGCCAATCGATATATTAAGTTATTTTTTGTGAAGAATGTTTCAAAACATTTTTTTTCTTTGTTTTTCAGGTAAATCTTACAATCCATACTAACAGCAGCTGTTTTACAATCAGTTCACAAAAGTGCAGCTTACAGAAACTGAAAACAAGTGAAATCTGGAAATGGACCTATTTTTTTGAAATTCTTGTTTTGGTAGCTTCATAAAAACTGTTGTTATTAAGGTCCAAGAGTAACAACCATTCAGGCTTATTTTTTTAAGTAAGTTAGCTAGAAGTGATGCAATATTATCCCCGTCTAAAGGTGGGGTTGGCAAAAAACGGCTACAAATCGATACATTTGTGCCTAGTTTAATTTTTTATAAGATCACATATTTCAGTTAATAATGGAACAGATTTAACCAAAATTATTTCAAATTATAGTGTTGAGACATTAAGTTTCAAAATTTGGAAAAAAAATGATGAAATTTTTAAAAACTACAACCGAAAATGTAGGGAAGAATGGGGATCTTGATCTCCTTTTCTTATTTTCATCATATCTTTTTTGGAAATTTTGCAACTCGCCGTCTTTTGCATTGTCTTAAGGGGGTAATTTCAAGTTTATATGGTTCAAAAGTTAGAACGATACATGAACTCGTAGATAAGCTAGAAGCATTTTCGTGAGGCTAAAAAAATTTTGAAATTTTTTAAGTTACAGGAGACTTGATCCTTTACTAAAGGAGACTTGATTCTAAATTCAGGTTGCCCTGACCCTAGGCAAAAATCTAGTAAAATCCAAAAATGAAAGGTCCGTTAACTATTTTTGCTATTTTAGTTCTCATTTCACAGTTTGTAAGTATCAGACAAATAGAATTATAAAAGTTTGTCTACTATCCTAGAGTCATTGCATACTTTAAAGCGCATTTTCCTGGTTTTTGGATAAATACAGTATTTTTAGTCCTTTTTAACAGATAATTACTGGATAAACATTAGTTATTGAACAAAAATAAGTAATTTCATGATAACCAATGACCACGATCACTTCAGAAGAAAAATATTTCATTTTGGACTGCAGGGATTAATTATACCCATAACATACATTTTAGAAAATATGGCATAATGATGTTTAAATTATACTCAAACGATTGACATTTTGGATAAATATTTTTATTATAATTTTTTCATGAGAGAAACATGCTAAAGTGATAAAAAAAGATCTTCAAATCACATTTTGGAAAAAAAATTTCAAACAAAGTTTAATAACTCGAAAAATAAAATTTTTAAAATTCGTTGAAATAACGGCATTGTTGTTTTGTTCTATAAGACACATTTTTCTAGAATATTTAATATTTGTTAGACATTCCTGTTTCGAGATATAGCGAAGGAATCAAGTATCCCCAGGGATCAAGAATCCTCACTCTCCCCTACTGAAAATGTAGTTTCAGCACCTGTAGTTATGTAACTTTTGTAAAAACCTTTTTTTAATTTTCATCAACATGAAAATTTTTAGTAAAACAAAAGTTTTTTGTAATCATTAAAGTAAACTTCTGTTAAAATAAAAATCTGAGTTTAAGAAAATTTAAGATTTAAGTTGCTTGATTCTATGTAGGTACCGTAAAAGGGTTGCTTTTTCATAATACCTAAAAGTTTTAAAACACTTACTGAGGTAAGGAGTATTTAACATGATCATTGATTGTAGTAAATTCGAACGACATTAGTGGTTATAATTAAATGTTTGTTATAAAACCAGATTCCGAGTTTCGGGGTAACTTTGATCTTCAAGGTTTTACGTATCTCAACATCTTCAAATGAATTGTTTTGATGCCATTTTACACAGAAGGCTTAAAACATCGATAACATTAATTTTTTATTTGGACTCAATTGAATGTTTTAACGTATTCTTTCGAAAAACACATATAATCAAAAGATGGACAATGTGATGCATACATTTAGGGGCAAACATTATGAACATTTTTCAGTATTTTTTGGCCTCAAAAACAAATGAAATTTTACCTTCATGCAATTCTCTAAGTTCTCGCACTGTTCCCATGTTCTTTTTTTCTTCGAACTTAACAATTTGATAGGGTTTTCTAACTTTGATCAGGAGAGGTGTTTGTTTGTGAGCCTTCAAAAAGCCAGATATTTTACGATTTTAAAATTACCTTTAAAGTAGGTAATATAAAAAATCTCCTAATTAAAACTAAATTTAGCTTATTTGTAACTCAGTTTATAGGCTTAAAAATAAAAAGGTTAATTTAATTATACGCATAAACCAATTGCTGTTAAAACACGGAGAAAACATAATAGTTTTTTCAACAATATTCCGCCTATATTCAACTTTATTTCTGATTGATTCTCAACCAACTATAAATCTGAAAATTTAAACTCTACATATATATGATTATCTGATTAATATTTTAAATTCAATAATACATATGATAGATTGAACTAGAGTTGTATGATTGATTCGAGTGATTCGCTTTGATGATGGTGATGATGCCTTAGGAGAGCATGGAATGGAACAGTCGGATTGAACCAGCCAAAGTTTTCTGTACTCGTAGGGTTTTTTTTTATTATGCTGAATAGGATTTTTTTTATTATAAATTAATTTAAGGAATAAAAATAGAGCGAAACTTACAAACAAATTTTCGAATGTCGGCATCCGGCGGTTTAAAACTTGTTCTTTGGAGCAGTCAATGCGCTGAACATTGTGTCAGGTAGAGGCATAGCATAAATCATCTGCCCAAGAGAAGAAACAAATTGGAGAAAATCGAAGAATTAATCAAAGAAACACATAATTTTCAAAATCTTACCTATTGCCGTCGTTTGCCGCCTATTGCTCCAATATGGATTTTTTTTTCTTTTTCCGTTGCTGAGATTTCAAACACTCATGAGGAAGGATGTTAAAATCTACCTCATTGAGAAAAAAAAATCAGATTGGCTTCATTCTCCGTGATGCAATCAATCATAAAGGTATAGAAGAATCTATGATATTTGGAGTTGAATGCCTTGTTGAGACGATCGTTTTTACAGTTAAATCAATTATAGGGGAAAAGTTCATATAACGCCTCATGTGGCTAATACGCGCCACCTTTGTTTTGAAGAATCTGATACATTTTAAGGCTGCAAAATATTACCAATTTGTTTTAAATGCTGTGATTGGTCATGGCAAGTATGAATTTTTCCTTAGAATGCCCCTGTATCGTGATAATTTCACAATTTAGGTTTTTCATCATTTTGATCTAAATTTTAAAACACTTTCAATAAGGTGTCACCAAGCAGAGAAAAACGAATAAGACAATATTTTCTGACACATCGATAGAGGAGAATCTAAACTATGATTTTATGCTAAAAAATCATACAGAACTCGCAAAGGTATGCTTTTGATGGGTATGTTCTTTCACGGCCCATGCGCTCGTTATAACGCGCCAATCGTAGTAGGCTGAAAATAGCATTAATTCTTCAAAAAGGCCAATTTTCATTGAAAATGAACAAAAAGTCTTAAACCATATTTTGAGTGTTAATTCAGCCCAAAAATCTAATTTTCATTTTTTTCAAAATTTTGATTAGTCCATTTTGATTTTCTTTTCAGTCAAAGTGTCTGTAAGTATTGGTGTGTTTTTGGTCCTCGGCTGCTTTCGGGTGTGTTCGGCTGCTAGGCGCATATTGAATACACAGCGGCGCGTATTTGCAACACAGTTTTGTTCTGTGGCTTTGAATATGGTTTTCAAAAATCAAGTTTTTGAGGCAACTATAGCAATTTGAGTAATAAAATATCATAGGCATTTGTAGAAAACTCTTTTCTTCAACGATTGCACCCATTTTCAACACAATTTGTACGTGGAGTACATAGAAAATCAGCGATTCGCTTAGGTGGCGCATAATAGGGCATGTTCCCCTACCATAACAGTTGAATTTATGATACTCATAGTTGATTGCGTAAGGTCAATCAGAAGTTTTTAGATATTCAACTAAAAGCTGCTGATCATATTTATAGTTGAATTCCTAAAATCAATCATACAATAGTAGTTGAATCTATAATATTTACAGTTGAATCAACTATATCAATACAGTTGATTCCATTATGTTGATAGTTGATTGCGTAAGGTCAAAAGGAAGTTCAAAGTTGAATCTATTATATTTATAGTCGACTGTGAAAATATCAACTACACTTTGATGATTGGTATAACTAACTGAAATAATTCGATCAACAGCCGTCTTTTTCTCGGTGAACTGTAGCAAAATTTGAAAAAATATCTTATTAAGTTTAAGGGTGATCCAAAATTGGTCCCGAGGATGCTTCAAAATAGAAACATAGTGGTCCAAAATACCGACCCAAGTAACTCATGAATAAACGACTTTTTATGCTAGAATCTTGTTGCTTTGCCACCAGTGATGCGAATGTTATTCAAAAGACAGTCGGGATCGTAACAGTCGCACAACATTTTCCAATGATATTCGAAAATATCTCAATGACAATGACGGCCGTCCTGGAGAAAAAGTTATTCAGATTTGCAATGACAGTCGCTCAGAAAAATGTCATCGAATTATTTATCTCGATAACAATTTTGACTTGTGACAGTCAAAGGTTCTGTTGGTCCTTTGACTGTCGGAATGACATTTTTGAATTTTGGATTCCTTGACTGTCATAGAAAAATTCAAAAAAAATGTCATGATTTTGACAGTCATGACAGCCATTGGCCACGGCCAATCTGGCCGATTCCGGAATCCGAAAAATCAAAATGATCAGATTTTAACTTGCGACACATTTTCATTTTTATTTCAAGAAATAGCATCACCACTTCCCCAAGCGGTCCGAAATAGGTCCATAACCCTATTTATTTAGCAGGAAATTCAATTTGCGATCGTTTGCTACTGTTTTTTTTTTTCATTTTAAAGTAAATTGGTTGACTTCTAGAATGGCAACAGTTCGTAACAGTCCGATTTCACGTCACGGTGGAGTGGTACTTATTGTAGAAAATAGGATTGATTAGGATTATTGAGATGAAATTATGCTGAAGGTGATTAGAATTCGATGCACCTGCACTTGAAACGGATTATGTGAAACGAGATATCCGTTAAAGCCCTTGATGAATGCAATTGTGGGAGTGTGCACAGATGAACTCAAGAATGTCAGTATATGGATAATGGAAAAATGATATGATGAACGTGTGTTCGTGTGAACGATCTGTCTAAGACGTCTAAGAGAATGTTGGTGTTCGATGATTCAGGGTGAGAACGCTGGAGAACATACGGCAGTTAGGTGAAGTAATTTCATGAGGATAGACGCATGATAAATATCAGTGTAGTGAAAAAAAGAAATTGTCCCTGAAGCAGGAACGTCCGGTCACTACTCTTATCTCTCATCTATCTCAGGTTAAGTCACCCGTTAAGTTCTAGATGTATCAATTCGAAACTCTTGATGTGAATTGCTTTATCTTTCTTATTTATCAATGAAAATGTTAGTTTTATCAGTCTTGAGAAATCTCACTTCATTTGCATAACGTTACCAAACATTTAGGAAGCACCTCCGTCAGCCAGCTATTTTGAATCGGTTAACCAGCCTGCAACTGCTGAAAAAAAAAGAAAACATGAAAATTAGAACTTTTCCTACATACACAAATTTCGTGCACATCAAACCTGATAATAATGCATTATGTATCCATCGAGAATCTTCCGTCAGCATTTCAACCACCTGCAGCATCAATTTTGGTTTGGTGAAAATTTCAGCAAAATAATGTTGACAGTTCAAATTTTTAGTGATCTCTCCAATGAACTGAGGAGTATGGCACAGATGAACATTCAGAAGAAGGAACATCAATATGACAGCGATAGGTGAACTCTGCCGTTGGACTTTCTTTGATGATGAAATATATAGAAAAAAATACCAAAATAAACAAGATAATAAACCCTTTGTCAAATCAAAGTAGGTTCCTTGAAAAATGAAAGAATGTAGTAGTCGGGAGAATATTTAACCAGTAGAATTTTTTACTTCAACATCATCGTGTGAGTCGAAATTTTGCTACTTTGGTTTTGATAACCTTGTGGTGTTAATAATCGGTTTGATGTTTTTTTTTTAAATTAAATATGTTAAATATGTTCTTTTCAAGAATGATGAGCTATCAAATACTCAAAAGAAAAATGGGTAAGGCATAAGAAAGCAATATACTTAGCTAGCTTTCATATGCCTACACCATCTAAATTTAATATTATATTTGTTTCAAATTTTTACACATGAGTCAACTTATTTTGTGGTCTAGAATCCGAGATATTCTACCCACAGTCAAATTTGCAATTTGGCACCCGGCGGACCTTCGTCCATACAGGAAGCTTGAGCGAAAATTCCCGAATAGACGATGACCGCGCGCGGATATTTTACACGGTTCGTTGACGGAGGCGGTTTTTTCCCGAACCCATCAAAGCAAGCGTGGCTTTCAACTCTTTTCTTTTTTATTACTATGATTTTTGACATCTTTCTCGGGTCGGTCGAATGAATAAACAAAGTCAAAAAAAAAAAAAAAATTAAAGAACTGCTGCTCGTTCTTTCTCCGCATGGTCGGTAACGCTGCGATGGAATACAACAAGGTAAGTGGACGGGTGACTTCGGATCAAGAATAGCGAGAAATTAAATTAGTACTGTTTAATTAACTTGTAGGCCGCCGGACAGAGGGAACCAAATGTGGTAAGTAAGATGGAAAAATCCGTTCACGATCGTCACGAACCCTAAATGGGGTCTTTGAATGAACACGATTTTTCATAGCAAAGCTTGTGGGCTTACGGCATTGAAATATAGAAGCAGGAAAACCATACCGACCAGATTCGCTTTCAACTATGTAGTCACATTTATTTGTTTAGAAAGAGACGAAGAGCAAAAAAAAAAGGCTCTGTTGGCTATTAGGGTGAAAATTACGAGCTCGTCGTGTCCCGAAGCGGTCCCGAATCGTTAATCTTCCTGCACGACCCACTGAAAATTTGATAACAAAAGTTCCATTTCTATTGTTCTGCCAGGGAAGAGAGAGAGACAGAGAGAAGGCTGAGCTTTCAACTCGTTTCCACACAACACCGTAGCATATATGGACGGGTACGAGTACGAGTAGGTATACGAGTAACACTTTGCCGGCTTTTCGCCGCAACAATTTATTTAAATTTATTATTAAATACTCTCACAAAGAACCCCCGCCCAAAAAGCAAAGATGGAACCTAGTTAAAAGCGCTCCTCAACTTGTTAGCGGCTGCGACGAAGAAGAAGAAGAAGTGCCGCCCCCAAAAATGCCTAAAAAAAAGCCATTCCTGCTATCATCATATCATATCGTTGGTGCTCATCCTAGTTATGAAATTAATTTCAACGCTTGCTACGATAGGAAATTCTCGTTGTCATTCTGAATCCATGCCAGCAAAGCTTGTGCATTTTTCTTATTTAGGGGAGTAGGAAAGAATCATGTTTATGATTTTTTGTGGATCATTGAAAAAAATCTATTTACTTCAACATTTCAGTCAGAGTCTGTTAGAATTTTTGTTTATGTGTACTAAAATTTTAAAATGACAAGAATGTTTAGAAGAATATCTCTTTTTTCTTCGATTGCTGTTAAAAATATGTGCGAATCTGTTGAATTTACTGAATCGCTGCTATTTACTATAAAAAACCCAATTTAACAAAAAGCGTCATTTTAAGAAATTTCTTAACAGGAAATTTTGCAACGTCAGCTGTATGGGTTTCCAAAACATGTCTTACTGTATGATTCAATAATGTTTGCAAAAGACGCTTAACAATATTTTCTGATGATCGAGTTCCTTCTGGAAAGCACTGTTTTTTGGCTTCAATAATTTTATAATATGATTATTCTTCCGAATATGAGATGAAAGCACAATTTTTCTGCAAGATATTTTTCCGAAGTTTTGAGGCTCTCGTTGGTGTAGTTATTTAGTTGCTTCTATCATGATAAAGCAACATCTTTCCTTCCTGAAGACCATTGTGCTGCGTAGGACAAAACAGTAGCATCAAAAATTTTCCAGATGTCTGCTGTTTAATAGGTGGAGAAAACACAGCATTTGGCAAAAAGTAGATTCCTTATGCAATTCCTAAACCTTTGATTTTTAACCCTAAACCGCTCTTGAGTGTCAATATGACAATATTGGAAATTTGACGGCTTGTAACTTTATTCGGGTGCATCCAAATAATACAATTTCTTCAGGGACCCTCAATGAATCCATGAAATCTTTAATTTTGTATCATTACTTTTTATGGGCACACCTTGAAAGCCCCAGGAAAAAAAAACTCCCCAATCAGACCTTGTGTTTATTTGACACCCCTCGCTTAAAATCGCTATAATAATTTGGTTTCTCAACCGATTTTTACGAAATTTATAGGTTTGGATTCCTCGTAGTGTAGCTCAAATATGTTTTTCAGACAATATAGCTACAAGACTTAGGATTTCCGTTATTCACAGTGTAAGAAAAAAATAATCCGAAAAAATATGCTTCGTAAAAACACTGTTGATCAGCTACGAAATGCTCAGAAAAAATTTCACTTAATGCCAAAGAAAGCTGAAGTTAGAAGCTATACGTTGCACATAAGGATAAAAAGTGGTGTAAAAACCGTACTATTCAATCAATTAACCGTCAAAATTTTCTAAGTAACACCAGACCATGGCAACCTTAGACTTTCGACATGACAACTGAGACCTGAGTCCAGAGACCTGAGATCTGAGACCTGAGACATGAGACCTAAGACCTGGGACATTAGACCTGAGACCTGAGACTAGAGTCCTGAGACATAAAACCTGGGAGCTGAGACCTGAGACATGAGACCTGAGACCTGAGACATGGGACATGAGACCTGACACCTGAGACCTGAGACATGAGACATGAGACATGAGACATGAGACATGAGACATGAGAGATGAGATATGAGACAAGAGACCTGAGACAAGAGACCTGAGACAAGAGACATGAAACATTAGAAATTAGACATGAAACCTGAGACCTGAGACATTAGACTGAGTCGATTTGGGGTCATTTTTGAATTTCTCAAACCCTGGGGTCTTAAAAGCTCCAGCGGCCTTTCAACATTTGTCCCTTTATGTAACTTGAGTCCCGTACAACTTACATATTAATCACTTTTGCAACTTTCAAGTTCATTTATGAGTACATATAGATCACTCAAGGGAATTGGGCAGTTGATTCTCTTTGTCAGCCAATATGTAACTTTGAAAGCCTTCATTCAAGTAAATATGTGACTTTTGGTTGCTTGGGCGGTCATTTTGAATCGGATTTTTTTTCGAATTCTACTGGCTGCGATTTTTTGTTTACGAGAGATCATAAAAAACATTCAGTTTGTGATTATATTACAAAATGCGTGGTCTTACGTGGGCGCTTATGTGGTCTAGCTAGTGGATAGGATGGTGTGAGTCTGGTAGCCCCGGTGTACTAGGTTCGGTTCCCGGTATCGGCAAGAAAACTTTTGGGGTCGAATCTCATAAGTTGCTGACGGGTAGGATGTGTTTAATTGTATAAATAACTAAATACACTAAATATTACAGAAGCAATGCATCTGAGGTTAATCTGAAGAGACTATTGCAAGCGGAGTGGATTGCCAACCATTGTAGGTCTCTGAAGGTTGGATGCCTTCCCTCGACGAACCATCGGCCGAGGAAGCCCAAGAAGAAATTCGAAGGCCAAGCCACACATACATAGGCTGGACCTTGCTACCGATGGGGGAACCATACATACATACATACATACTTATTTAGTTTCGAGCTAGTGGTCAAAAATCTGGTCAATCAAAAAATCAAAAGAGACTTATGAAAGATGAACCGCTGCGTTAACGAGTCTAAAATAATTTTTGCATGTCTCAAAATAGAACAGAACTCAAACCCGCCAAAGTGTAAGTAGAAAAATCATCCGGTCAAGTGGTAACGAGAAGCACTCGGTAAACGAACGTCTTTTAAACCGGGCCCATTCATCGTCACTTTCTTCTTGAATTTCGCGCTTTTTTCTTCATGCTTTAAGACCTTTTCGAGGGGTCATGCCGATGAAGAACTTGCTCAACGGCACACGGGACTTTCGGCCTAAATGATTCTTATTTCCAGGGTTTAGTAGAGGTAGGTACAACTTTTTCTCCACTCCCGGCTCCAATTGGCAGGAACGGAGAGAAAAAAACCTGACCACCAAATGACCGAAAGCAAGAGGAGAAACACGCTGTAAAACAGCTTATTTTTTATCGTTTTATGTTTTGATAATCTAATTTCTTATTACGCATTTTGACGCCTCCTCAAAGTAGATCCACATTCGAGTTGTGGTTGGTCGCGTCGAATCTAAATAGTAGGCTGAACTGAACTGAATTGAATTGAAAAAAAAACAACGCATTTAGCCGTTAGTTTGTGGAGCATTTGAGGTTTCCTAACAACCCACAACGCCTACTTGTATTTCGAAACTACTACCTTAATCACGATTTTTTCTTTCGATATTGCGGTTCAATAACCGAAAATTTGGAAAGTAAACTGTAATTGTGTCCACGTTTTACTGATCATAATTAAAGGCTCAGAATCCAATAATATAAGTTGAAAATCTTGATTTCTGTTTAAAGCTAACATTACTCGGAAACCTGAATCAATGAGAACTAAGCTGTTTTAATTTAGAATTTAGTGATTTCTGAAGAAATTGCCAACGTGACAAAATCCCCAGGAACAACTTCAATTCATGCCATGGAGACTGGAATCGAAAGCTGCAACAGAAGAAAACCGAAAAATTCCACCGCCATTTGTCGCCGACCATCGGAATCTTGTATTTCATCTTAAATTCCTCTTGTTTTCCCGCTCTTCTTGCTACCATCTTCCAGTCCTGGTTGAGCCAAAATGCGCCCTTCTCATGCAGTAATAAAAAGAACACCAGCAAATCGCTTGTTCTACATGACGATCAACTAATTCATCTCCGCTTGTCTCTGCGCTCGTGTAGTTGGTCGTTTGTTTTCTTCAGATTTTTCTCTCAATTTACTTCACTTTGGCTCCCCTGACAATCCCTGAAAGTCAGCTCTACCAGGTTCAGTTAAGGCAAGTCCCCCTTCAAACTAACGGGTTAGGAATGTAAATACTCCACAACAACAAGGTGTCGTCGACTGATGTTGGAGCTAGTTATTCCGCTGTTGGTTTTTGATGTTCTCGTTCGAGCTTAGCGATTTCAATTTTTTACCACCTCTAATACTTGTCAGCTTAACATTCTCGTGTTCTGTTGCTCCGCGAGTTTCTAAAATGTTGGAGCTACCGTTTGGGAAATGTGGAAAGTATAACAAATTATCGAGGATTTAATTCCGATTTCATTACTTCGCCACCGAACGACCGTGGAGGATGTTTTTATTGTTCGATGTGATTATACTGGATTTGGTGGCTAATTCTACCGTTAGCACACATAGTTTTAGTCTGAAACAACACTCAGTATGTTTGAAAAAAAAAGAGGTCAAAACTCGACGACGATTGGCACACAGAACAGAAGCGCTGTCATATTTGCATCGGATGATTTAGCGCCTGTTGTGAAAATGCCCAAGAGTCTGTCAGTAACGATGACATACTGTCCATGTCCACCTTCACAATTCCGCAATACAAAAGCGATCAGATACCTACATATACCATCCTTCTAGAGGGTAAACCACTTTTGGCCATTATGGGTCGCTGGGTCTTGCTTGCTTGCTCAAATGCTCATACTAGGTATACATGGACTGGTCCAAAGATTTCCTCCTCTCAGGCCGGATTCGCCCGTGTGCTAGGAAAATGATAAACGATGTCTCTATTGTTGTTACCGAATTTTCACCCACCAGTTAGATGCGAGCCTGCTTGGATGGGCCGATTCCAGTGTAGCCAACCTGTTATCTCAACATCTTCATCTGAATCTTGAATTTCTCATACTTATTCCAAACATAGAATCTTGAAATATAAGAGAAAATAGTTATTCTTCAAATTCAAAATCAAAATTTGAAGCTCCAATATGCTGAAATAAAGGGTAAATGTACTCGATCTTGGCTCCTAAGGTATGGTTGTCTAGTTTTTCCAAGATTGCAGCCTCTCAGTAATCGGCACATTTGAATGTCCTTCGACAAATATGATTGCTAACTTACCTGGAATGTAGTGAAAAATTGACTTGGTTGAATATTGTAGATTATTTGAGATAAATCATTTCAAACTTTTGATTGATATGCTTCTTATTGTGACCACCGCTCCAAATTGTGGCCTTTCTGTGTTCCTAAAATTGGCCGTCTCTAAAAAACACGCGCCTCACTACGCTTCATTTGTATAACCTATTGAATGTTCTCAAAACGTTATTTCCATTTCAATGGAGTATCAATAAAGTTGATAATTATATATGGGTCATTCCATGTCAAGTGTGCACAGCGAAAAAAAAAATCTTATCGAAAATTCGCCAAACTTGGCCGAAAGACTTTCTGAGGCCTACAAAATAAATCCTCAATTTTTGAGAATGTTCCGCCCACCCCTCGTTCCAGGACCCTCCCTTCTTTTTTCACGATTTCGAAAAATTCATCATTTTTAAAATACTATATCTCCGGACTGAAAAATCATACCAAAATGACAAAATATGCGTTGTGTAGATTTATTTAAAATCTATCAATTGATGTTAATCATTTTGTGAAATAGTGACGTTTTAAACGTCAAAACATAGCTTTAAAAATAAAACGTTATTTTTCGCAAGGAAAGTATATTTTTTTCTTGAAATTAATGATTTCATTGTTTTTTTGAGAAAATTTTACGTAAGAACCAACCAAAATACCAATATAATATTTCTTGTTTTCGAGATATGAAAGATTTAAGTTGAATTGTATAACAATTATTTACTCGCAGTACTCAGTGGTTTCACTAGAGTGCAACAATCGTTGAAATTTTTAGTCACATCTTTCATGCTTGAACAGATTTTTTGTTTTCATGATTTGTTCTATAATTTAAAAAAATTTGAAATAACATTTTGAATGAAAGAATATTTTAAATTCCGTGGAGCTTGAAAATGTTTTCATTCCTATTTTTCCACCATCTAAAGGGATTGCGGCGTGAAACGAACGAATTCCTTTGATTACCACAGATGCTTCAAACCTTCTAGTCAATGTTATTCTGATTTGAAAGCAACATAAGCAACATTTTGCGAAACAGGATACAAACTCCACTCCCTTGAGGTGAAAAGTCGTGTGTTCTTGAAAAATGTATCCACTGAACATCGCTTATGAAGTTCTTTTCCAATTGAACGCGTTGCTTTTGCCATGCTCGGAAAACTGTTACCGTATCCCACTTTTATGTTCAATATTTCGGCAGATTGTTCTTGTGGAGTAATGACAATAAATTTAAACTTAGCAAAATTCCAAATTTATTTGGCGAAAAGACGAAACGCGGTTCAAATGTACTGTGTGGCACTTTATTGGCTACTGAAGGCAAATTCCTATTCCACTGCCTTTTTTAAAAATACTTCTGACAACGTTATCTACCTAGACTTAAGAACAATAGGCACGAACAACTGGATATTTCAACCGCAATCTTCGATTTTAGAAGTTGTATTCATAACTACTAGCAAGTAGCAGCAAGCGAGCAGTTGCGGCAACAATTCGTTCACAATGGTCAGTGAATCAGTTAAAAAAATTGCTATTGTCCACTGCCACTCGGCGTCAACAAAAACAATCTGCTGTGCTTACTTTGCATATCTAAATAAAGGCTATATACAATGAACAAATGCTGTGCGTCAATAGTCAGTATTGTTAGACCAGTATCGCCATAATTCATGTAAGTTTAGTAGGTTATCAACATACGAGCAAATTCTCGACATTTACACATTTTCTGTGAATAAGTTTAACAGTTTTATGGAAAAAAGAACCAAATCCTCACATTAATTCATCCGCAGCATTCGCTAAGGAAGCTCTTGCTTAATGATTTTTATACAGTGTGATAATGAATAAAATTATTATCCAATAGCAAAACTAATTGGAACAAAAAGTGTTACATTATTTTTTAAGCACTTATCTTTACAAAAATTTGCTGCTCACTAGAAGGTAACATCATTTGTATGCTGATTTTATATTTGATTCGTCCAGAAAATCGTGAATGGGATTGCCAAAAGTTTAAGAGGATACAGTAAGAAAATATTTGATGACAATAAAACTTAAATCTTTCATATCTCGAAAACAAGAAATATTATATTAAGATTTTGGTTGGTTCTTACGTAAAATTTTCTCAAAAAAACAATGAAATCATAAAATTCAAGAAAAAAATATACTTTCCTTGCGAAAAATAACGTTTTATTTTTAAAGCTATGTTTTGACGTTTAAAACGTCACTATTTCACAAAATGATTAACATCAATTGATAGATTTTAACAAAATCTACACAACGCATATTTTGTCATTTTGGTATGATTTTTCAGTCCGGAGATATAGTATTTTAAAAATGATGAATTTTTCGAAATCGTGAAAAAAAGAAGGGAGGGTCCTGGAACGAGGGGTGGGCGGATCATTCTCATAAATTGAGGATTTATTTTGTAGGCCTCAGAAAGTCTTTCGGCCAAGTTTGGCGAATTTTCGATAAGATTTTTTTTTTCGCTGTGCACACTTGACATGGAATGACCCATATTTGACATTCCTTCAACCTTCAAACTTATAAACACAGAGCCAGATAAAGTAAAAAAAAATCTTGCTTAAAGATTAAAACGACTAACAAAACATCAGCATTTCTATTATTCTGGACTATTTTTATTTGAATAGACACATTTTTAAAGATTTCAGCCAATTTATGGTATTCTTAAAAATCTCAAGATTCTAGTTCCTCTCTTTGAGTGAAATCAACTACAAATTGAACACCGGGTTAACGAAAACCCGTCAATTTAACGGGTTCCATTTTCATCCTCTTGAGCCCTGGAGACGTTCACATGACTGAATTGGAAAAATGGCTCAGATTTAACAAAACAATTTATAGTTCCACCTTGATGTATATTTTAGACTTATAAATTTCTCTTGAAAATAATTGAAATAGAGAATTTAAACAAAACTGGGTCCTTTATGCTAGTGCTAATGTGGAGACGGTCAACCTCTTAATTAGTTAAATTCAACCAATGGATATAGCGTTAAAGCAAATAAATAATTTCATCATAAATAGACACCACACTACAAGAATGCATGGCCGTAGGAACGGGGTGGGAAGGAGGGGCTTTGGAAATTAAACACCCCCCCCCCCCCCCCCCCATGAGGGTCCAAAAATACCAAGCATAATGTTCTTCTCAAAACTAAAAATTCAAAGTTTCAAATAAAAGTTTGATGAACGGCTAAAACCATTCAAGAGTAAAAATCTCCTCTCAGACCTTAAGCCAATACTTCGAAATTTCAACTCAGGTCATTAATTCTACAACAGTTTTTCAAAAGAATCCTAACTCGTTGAGGGAAATTGAGTCCTGATTATCGAATTCGAAAACGATTAGCTTCCCAAATCGTCCAGATTTTGCTCGAATTTTTGCACTTTATTTGCAAAATCAAACAAAAACTTAAATTGAGTTATTTAAATTATGTTCTTGCGTCTAAATTTTTAAAATAAATTTCATCAAGGTTAATGTGAACAATTTTTTAAAAGCCAAAAATATTATTAAAAATTGAATTTTATTATTATTATTAAATCTCATTTATTTTAAACGGCTCGTACCGTTCGGTTTTAAGGAGCCAAAATCAATTGTATTTGATGTATTTCATGTATTTCGATAAAAAAAAGTCAAGTACATTTCTTCAATATTTTTATTTAAAATTATCATATCGGTAACCAAAAGGGATGAATCATCCCAAGGGATGAAAATCCCGGAAAAAAAAAATTCATATCGGTGGATATTGGAAAAAAAATTCCAGAATTTTCAAAGCCCTGACACTTGGGGAAGAATATATGGAAAGCTCAGGCTAGAATAATTCCGGATATTGTGGTTCCAATTTTGCTAAAACACATAGAAATTCGAAGTCTGTGCCCCTTTAAGGTTTCTTGTGATTCATAACTTATTGAGCGAAACAGACAAACTTTAATGAAATTCTTTCTTCGGCATTCGATAGTGGTTGAAAACAACTAAACAAACACATTAACACTTTCATTGAAAGCCAAAATTTTGATTGCTCAAACATGTTTGCCGTTATTTTCAAAATTACATCATTTATGCAAAATGCTGTTTTTCGTCATTTTTAAGAGTATTTTCAACTTTTACGAAAAAAGTTATGTCTGGATGTAGGCAGTCCAAATCATTATCAATCCATGCCAGAGTTTGAAATCTTAAAACGTACTTTTACCCGACTCGCACTTTTACCCCACCTTACTCTATAGACATCGGTTTGTGTTATATATGGTAAGGTTCTACTGTGTGTGTTGGATATGAATTTAGAATTGTTGGAGTGTATCAGTTTGGCTACTTAAACTTATAGGTTGTATGATGATGACTGACTGCAGGTGCAATCGGCTTCCACGAAATTCTAGCGACAAAGCACTAGCGCCAACTAAGGGTTGACGGGTTGAGATCCAAACTCGAGTTTAAACATTTTTTACGCACACAGGACCAGTGCAAATTGGCTTGTCGTAATCAATATAAGCGGAAATATTGTGTGAGTGAAGTGACGCTTGAATTTCAAAGTATTAGCGTGAAGATGTGTTTTTACTCAAAGCTTGAATACAAAGCTGCAATGCAATGCTTTAGTGAAAAGCTGCAAAGCTAGGATCCCATCTCGCAGGGCGGCAGCACCATAAACATTTTGTAGGCGTCGCCAACGATTTGCTCGAAAAAACAACAGCCCGATTATCTTGATACTTGGAGATCTTTGCTGACTGTAGGCTGATTTCGTTGGTTGGTTTTGGTCGGAGCATTTTTGCTGTGGGAACTTACTTCGTGGATGATGTCGGTGTATACGGGAAAGACTTCTTCGACATCTGTTCAGTAGTTTACTGCTTGAGCGGTTGCCTTGATGTGGTAGCTTTCGAGAGAGTTTAGGCGTTCATTCTGGTAGGAGCGGTCAAACACGGTTGTGTTAGCAAGATCAAAACGAGGCTGGTATGATACGCAGTGCTTGACCATTGCTGAGGTGTTATCGGCTAGAGCTTTGATTTCCTGGCTGGTGTAATCAAAACGTTTTGAAAGCATGCTATACAATTTCGTTTGATTTGATTTGTGAGCTGATATACGTTTCTTCAAGTAATGTTTAGATTCTCCTACGTATAGCCCCGGATAAGATTGGCATGCAATTTTGTAGATGATGTTATGTTGTTGTTATGAAATGAGAATCCGTGATTTGTGGAACCCCCAGCAGTGAGACGTGCTAACGGTCAAACTACTCAATTTCTCACGTCTCACTGCTACACCGTCTGAGCATAAGAACTAGATCCAGAGAGCCGAACTGGAGTGTGTAAACAAACGGCAATAAAGTTTAAGTCTTGATCCAACCACCACACAACGCGTTTGCGAATTTATTGCTCTCTTCCGAAACCCCGAATCGGTGAAATAAAACCGTTCCCCCAGAGTGGGAAAGTGTACTACAATTCAGTGCAGTAGTGAAGATCCCCTCAGTGCTAATTTTAACTGGTTTTACAGTCCGCCAGTTGAGGGTGAAGTGCATTTGTAAACAGTTGTAGCATTATGCTTAACGGATCTTTAACTTTTGAAAAAAAGTTTCCAACGGTGTTATTAGATTTTGATGCAATTCTTCAAGAGAGGTAGTCTTCTCGAAATATTTTCGTCAGGCGTTCGCTATACAGGTACGTTGGGCAGAGCAATATATCCACTGATTGTTTGTTCCTGTTGTGAAGAGCTTTCCATGTTGTCAATGTTGCTTTCATTTTTGGTGACGACTCGATTGAAAATTCGATTTATCCGATTAATAATTCAATAATCTGCCAGAAGCATTGGGATTGCTGTATCATTCAGTTGTAAGATGTCCATTGGGTTTTATTATCTTTTTCCAGAGTAAATTGTAAGTGGGCGTCGTATTTGTTGAAGTTTTCCAAAGTTTCGTGGACCTTGTCTTTTGGGAGAATCAAGAATAGGTCATCCACATACTTTTTGAGAACTGGTATTTTGTAAGTCAGGTTTTTTTTGACTGAGTCCATTTGTATATTTGAAACAATATACGCTAGAATGGGCGATAATGGACTCCTCATCGCTATTCCGAATTTTTGTAAATAAATATTAGAATCGTACATTAAGTAGCTGGAATCTAGAAAAAATTCGACTATTTCTAGAAATTAATTCCACTGATGACCTGGTATTTGGGTATATTTTCGATAACGATATGGCGTCAAAAGAGACCAGAACATGGTTGGGAGGCATGGGAGGAATTTGAATGTTGCAAATTTCTGAAGAAAAGTCGAACGAATTTTTAATGTTTGTTTCGTGTTTAATGGATGTTGGCAAGAAACTTTGATAACTCATATGTTGGACTTGTTAAAGCTGGAGCAACTGCTCTGAGAGGCAAATCAGATTTATGTGCTTTCAGTTTACCATATATTTTTGGACATGTTGCCATTGTGCTCTTGAGGTAATAGGCTGTTTTTTGATCTTTATTATATCATTAGTTTTGTTTTCAAAATTGGTTTTTAGATCTTTGTTTTGTGGTTCATAGGTCTTAGTTTCGTTGACAAGCTGTTTCATTTTATTATCATATGCTTGACTGTACATAATGACAGTTCTGTTACCCTTGTCGGATTGTAATACACAAATATCCGGGTTTTGTTTTAGAAAAACACTCAAATTCCTCCCAACCATGTTCTGGTCTCTTTTGAAATCATATTGTTATTGACGGATATATCCTAAACCTGGGCATCATAATAAGTGGATTAATGTGAATGAGCTCGGAGGATCATGCCAGCGTGCTGGCGTGCAGCGGTGGCAAGCTTTTCTCTGCTATTTATGCCACCATCCTATGCCGAAATAGTATTAATAATGAAGGAGCTGTTATTGGAGTAGATTCTGAAATATGGAAGTTTTTTCGAAATAATTTAAGGAAATCAGGTCTCCTGAACGGTTTGATGAGTTTATTGAACAAATTATTTAAAAGATTGGCAACGCTTCTCCTCATGCCGCGAACAGTAATGTCTCTCGGAAAGGAGACCTCTTCAAGCACGCGGATTGCTGACTTCTCCAACCGATCCGATGGAACGCGCGCGCCTAGTTTGTTATGATCCAAGAGAGGTACCTACGTACATACAAGTGTGGTCATCTCCCGAAATCCGACGAATAGACAATAGACCCACCCGACCCAACTCGACGGGCAGATGGACGGACGGCCGAACGAATGGACACGAACACCCTCGCACCCATGCTCCATGCGAAGAGGATCCTTTTGTTGCGCTGCTTGGGAGCTATTTTTGGTGGAACGATAGCCTCGGGGTTAAATCTTGCCAACCGATATGGCCGATGGCATTCTTCTTTTGGAAATCACAACCTTACTATAGGACCTACTATTCATCGGATCCGGTCTCGGAACTGGCCGGCCGGCATCAAAAGAAAAATGTTTCACCAACAACTGCACACACAATAACGTCATGCCGAGCATTATATTTCGGAAATGTCTTCCTCAGTGTGATAATATGCGCGGATAACAAAAGGAAAAATGAGCGTATAAGTTTCCTCTTAGTAGTGCCTCCTCATAATTTACCATCCCAACAATTTGCAGTGAAATATCTTGTTTCCGTTATCAGAAAAGGATAACTTTACTGTAACTGTTTTCAAATGAGTTTAACGCATAGAAGTTTTTACTATGGCAAGAACATTAAAGAAAGTTTGACTAATAATAGCGCGTTCGCTAATAAGAACTTCAACAAGTGTCAAAGGAACAGTAAAAAGCAGAAACTCAATACAACAGAAAGCAGATCGAGCACATTGGCACACCATATTCGAGGTTTATTGCCTGCACTGCCTAAGGAGATTTGTTGCCATAAAACGAATCACATCAATGAGAAATCCGCGAACGCTCGGTGAGATTACTTAACGAAATAAATTCAAATCAAAACGAAAGAAAAAAACAAGTCAACTATACCAAAAATTGGAAGAAGTGTAAAAGCCGTCAGTTTTGAGAACGACGTGCGAAAGGCAAACGAGAAAATACCTATGGGTAGTTTGCCAGACAACAGTTGAAAGTAACAAAGTAAGAATAATAAAAATGTACTTAATTTTAGTGTTGTTTCATCTGACACGGCTGTGCGTGTCTTGTGTATGTGTGTCTGCCAGTGTATGTGCACCGCGGAATCGGAGTTGTAAATTTATGGCTGCCGCTGGCCAACGCACAAAACTAGCTCTTTTTCTCGCTATGGAGATAACTTTGAAGCGATAGGTTGCTGAACCAATTTTTGTGGGATGAAGCCAGCAAGACCCCACCGGGTGTGTGTAACGACGTAGCAGGCCTCCTAAGTGAGTAATGGCGACCGGCCAAGTGAGAAAACAAGGTGAGAATCGCAGGCGGCGATGCTCGCATCACCATCATCGAAGAAGCGATGGACGCGGCATGCTAGGATGTCTTGTTGGTGGTATTTTAGCGTGTTTGGGGTGAATCGGTAAAATGCGTTCGTTGAACGATTTTGCCGATGACGGTGGTGGGGTAGGAGTGAGATCATCCGATGGGATGGGAAAAACATCTGTAGCTGGGCGGTATAAAAATGGAGGCAAGGTGAAAGGTTAACTTTTGACGGATTGATTTAACGCTTTTTATATCAGTTTTCCTATCTCCAGCCCGATGAATGGCCGAATCGATAGAAAAGCAACGATCGGAACGTATCATTCGGGCTTGTTCAATCTGAAGTCTCATTTATTATTTATAACAACGTGGGTACGTAATATTGCATTTATTTCGGTGCCGAGGGTCATACTTGTACGATTTATCTTCTTGCAATCGGTTGTGTTGCGTCTACTGATGCTCACCTTTGGAGTATGCTCGTTTCAATTACTTATTGAAATGAATGGTTTGCCACAACCACAATTTTCGAATTTCAATAAAACCCATTGCATTTGGGAATTGATATATCTGAATGTGATTCGTGTGAAAATATCTTAAAAATATTTGAAAGATAATAAATTTGAACCCATGTTCTTATAGAATATCGTAAAGTTAGTTTCGGTTATGAAAATGGGCACTCTATTTCGATTAGTCGCTGAGTTGGAAAAGTTAGAGTTTGTGAACAAAAAATCGCTTATCTTATTCAAAGTGCCAATCGCTAATTGTTAACTGAAACAGTTGAAATTTTTTTACATTTTGCATATTTTTCATCAAACAATGCAATGTTTTCGTTCAGTAAAATTTCTGTTGTGTTCTACCAATTTTTTATTATCTATTGACAAAAATGCACTTGAAGGGAATTCATGATTCTATGAAGAATTGATGATCCCGACTGAATTCTATAGAAACTTAATCAGACACTGTTTAGTATTTATGAATCTTTTTTTTAGGAAAAATAAAAAACAACAGGTTTAAACGAGACATTGAATTAGCTATAACTAATAGAACACTGCCTTATGATATTCGGAAACGTATAGAGAGTTATTCTGATGCTTATGCTTAAATACATACACAGTCAGATCTTGTCAGCATCCCGGTGAGTAGTTGAAGCACATTTGCTAAAATTTACTGTGTTTCTTGATGTTGGCCCTTGTGAATATCCTTTGAAATTTACTCTTACAAAAGATTTTAAGAATAATTGTGAAAGTAAATTGTGAAAGTAAACACTTTCCTGATTGACACAGTATCCGGACAGTTCCAACGTGTCGCCTTAGATATGAATCATAACGAATAAATTCAGATCACTTACCGCCGATTGAACCCTAGCATAGAAAACTTTAGTAAATATTGGAAATTTTAAAACCTAGAACATGATTTATAAAACGAGCACATAAACATACTGTCAAATTCCAAGGCCCACACAATTGGAAGAATCCCCTTATTTGTGCGACGATATCTAACCTGATTCTTATGCGCATCTCACTTATCTTACATCCACTTGTTTTTTAAAACATATTAATTATTGTAATACAGAAACCCGAAAATTGTTGGACTTTTTTAGTTGAAAAAGTATTTTGCAATAAAAAAACAACCACCCCTGCACTCCCCGCAAATTGCGAGAAATCACCTAACATCTCTTCATACATTGACGAACGGTTTTTTTTTCAGAATTTTCAAATTTTGTAGGCTTCTGAAAATATTCAAGTAGAGACTCCCACATCGCAACATCAGTTCAAAATAAATGAACGAGAAGGATCACAGAACGAATCACCAATTATTGAAGTAGGTAGTCAGTGTGTTTCCTTTTGAAGCTAATTATTCAATGATTTCACCTGCTAGAGGTGAAACATGCAACCATTGATCACTATGCATTATCCACTAATTCCACTAATTAAAAATCACAACTTTACAATAAGCTACTGTAACTTAAAACTTTTTCTACTCTTCTGATTTTCTACAAAACCTTACTTTTGTGCTTTTCCACAAACTTTTTGCAAATTTCACAAAAGTATCAATTTATTTCAATAAACAAATCGATGTTTTTGATTTTTTGAATTTTTGATTACAATTTTTTTCCAGAGCGAAATAGTTTGGTGTTGTCACAATGAGCCCTTTTTTTTTAAACACGGTTTTGCAAAGCATTGCAGTGACGTCACGAAGTTTTACTTTCAGCTACATGAAATAAACCAAAGTATAATCTTGAAATTAAAACTTCATTTTCTTAAACTGCTTAGAAACATAAGCAATAATTTGATTTGAAGATGAAATAGATCCATTTATCTTCTTAAAATAAGCAGATAAGCAGATAAGGTTTGCAAAACTGCAAACAAATTTTTTTCGGAATTTATTTGTGCAATCACGTGAATATTATTGAATAAAAAAAACCAATTCTTTGAAAAAACTAAATTGGAAAAAAACCTAAATTTAAAAGCATTTTGTCGATTGAAATTCTGTAATAGTAGCTTAAATCAGCCATCTTATGAAATTCTTAAAAGCTCTTAGCTCAAACTGATCCTAGGCCTAGAAGAAATTTTAAATTTGAGCCTGAATGCCTGAGCAATGAGCCTTAAATTTTATGGAATTATATAAAAATGTATTCGAAAGGAACACAAAAAAAAACAGTTTTGTAATAATTTCTTGTTTAAGGAAATAAAAAATGATCAAAATTTTTGACGCCAAAACAAAGCGTTTAGAAGAGCCATAGTATCTTCGAGACATCTAACCAACATTGAAAGTACTTTAAAATTAGCGTTTAATAACAGTGATTAAATCACCTAGCTGTAGAAACTAAAAAAAGTTTTTGTAATTTTTATTTTAGAGCTTAATGTCAACAAGAGTCTAGATTTTTAAAAATGTAGCAACTTTGTTGAAGATATCAACATCATATAAGCTAGCCCCTAAAAGTTAGAAGAGATCAAAGTTAATTTTTTTTTTTCAAAATTTACTGTTATTAATGATATCTTCTCAGACAGAGCTTATATATGCAAAGTATGTTTGAAAGAGTTTAGAGCCACTAAAATTGGAAACAGTGTGTTCTAAAAACACAAAAATGAAGATAAAACAGCTGTTTCAACTAAAGATTTAAAAAGACAAATTGCAAGTTTATTTAAGAATAGCAATAACAACCGTTTTTATTTGGTTGAAACTTTTGCCTTATCCTTCTCTCGCACGTATGTGTATGAATTTTTTGAGCTGCCATTGGCGAATCCTACAACTTTTCTTGTCGCTCTGAACACGAAATATTTGAGTTTTATTTCCAGTTAGCTCATTTTAAATTGCCCTCTAAAATCCTCGAAAACTATTGACTTTAATCAATTATAAAGCTTCCAAGCAAATAATTTGCTGCTATAAACTTTTTATTTTTTAACGGTTAAACCTGCATGATTTAACGCAATAAATAAATTAACTGATCTCATCTGAACTAAAAAAATAAAGTTGTTTGAAAACAACTTTTTTTCTTAGTAATTTTTTCCATATATATGTATCTCGTTTTAGTTTAAACATATTTTTATTGAGTGTTTTCTACATAATTGTACGACAATCAGTGAATCAAAACTCTTTTCAACATACTTTGCATGTATGCCTGAGAGGATATTATACAAAAACTGTAAATTTTGAGTTGAAAAATATTTATAATTTATATAAACTTTATATTTGAACTCTTCTAAATTTTGAGTGTTAGCTTGGACGATGTTAACGTCTTAAACAAAGTTACTACATTTTAAACAATCGTAAAACTTGCCAAAGGTATGATTGCTATTAAATGAAAATTACTAAAAATAATTTTATATCTTACTGCTAGCTGATTTCAACATTTTCATCATAAGTTTATTTTCAAGTAAGACTTTTGATGAAAGTAAAATGTCCCGAAGATACTATGAGTTTAATACGCTTAGTCTCTTTTTATAGAGGAGAATGGGGATACTTGATCCCCTTTTCTTATTTTCATCATATCTTTTGGGAAAATTTGGCAGATCACCGTCTTTTGCATCCAGAAAAATCCAGAAAAGTTCCAGTCGGAGACTCAAAATCAGCTGGAAATCAACTATTCGACCAAAATTTATTGAGTGAATCGTTTAAGAAGTCCTAGAGGATCTAATAGTGAATTAAAAAAAATTTTTTTTTCTTTATTTAATAAGAGAGACTTTTAACTTTTTCAGTGAACTAAAATTTGAATAACAGTGAAGATGATTGATTTCTTGAAGTGAGGGAACGCTAGAGGTTTTATCAAACTCAATCTGAAAATATTAATGGGGGAAGTGATAAAAAACTTAAAATTTTTCTGATTTTTCTGATTTTTTATGTTACAGGAAACTTGATCCTTAACGCAGGGTACCCTGACCCTAGGCGAAATAAAAATATCATCAGCCTATGTTGTTAATTTGAAGCATATGTCCAGAATCTGGCTCAAAGGACCAGATTTTTACTTATAAATAATATTGTAGTTCCAATAAATTCAGCTGGCCATTCCAGGAACCTTCATTCGTGCTCAAGTTTTTTTTTATGCAATTAACCTCTGAAGCAAATCATAATTTCTGTTGAAAAATTCGTAAATCCATTAAAATAAACCTTTTCTACGTAATAAGTTTGCGAATCTTTCAGATGAACTTAGGAGGAGGAAATTCATTCAAAAAAATGTATTTGCCCGAACTTTTGGCATTTCCAAGAATCGAGTAAGTCATTTATGTGTCTTGTATTTCGACGACAAAAATAATACGTATGTATGCATGTAATTCCTATAAGTGGAGCTTACAGCTAATGTCAAAGTTTTCTCAGTTTGAATTTAAAAACTTTTTGTTCCAATAAAAAAAATAAACCCAACCATGTATGTTAATCTGTTCTGCTCCACAACTTGAACACGATTTAAATGTTTGTCGTCCACTCATTCACAATCTTTGTCTCGGACCTATTGGTTGTTTTCTATTTCTTTCGTTTAAGCTGGGGAATTTTCAGATGTACTCAACAAAAAAATACTTGCTTACGAAAATATAGGTCCCATCACCTTTTCTGTAGGCAATAGCAGTATAATTGTATAGAGGACAACTTTTCTCGGAAAGCTGGAAATTTTTTGCTAAAACATGCATATTGTGAGTGCCCAAAAATGCAACCACCGAGCTTTTCACTTTTGCTTACGGTTATTCCCATATTTGGAAAATGACTGAGAGAATGGGGCAAGAATTTTTCCGGCCCGAACCCTGAGGTTGCAGAAAATTTTTCCACTAGCCGCCTTTCCCTCGATGAACGGATCGGATCGGAACGGAACGGAATGGAACAAAATTGTACGAAACCGAACGAAGCTGCTCTGCTGGGCTGGGATGTTTGAACGATGCATGAGCAAATAAGCTTCGACTTTCGGAAAATTCAAGGAAATTTGTTCCGCCCCGCCCATCAACTCTAGAAAGGAAACGGAAGCTGTCAAGGGAAAAGAGATTGAAATTAGGAGAAAAAAAGTAGCAGGAAAAAGTTGCCGGTACGGGTATGTTTCCTGCTGTCTGGTTTCGGTATGGTCTGGATTTCGATCGGAACTTTCTAGGAACACGAGAAACGTTGCCACGGCCATTGACCATGATGAGATTGTGTTATTGGCTCATTATTTATACACACCTTAAACTATGCTTTGACCACACTTCTCACACTGACTGGGCGAAAAATGGATGGAATGGAATTCATCCTAGGAGGGCCTCTGATCGATCAGGGCCTACTTCGCTGATGGAGGAAGCTTTTTCACATCGATCTATTTGGCTGAGGGAAAACAAAGAAAAAACATCCCAATAACACAAATCACGGCCAGCTTTGGTTACAGGAACAAGTTAGCTTTAGTGAAAGCAATACACACGGAGAGGTGCGAAGTTGGATATTTCACGATTTCGGAAAGTGTAGATACACATTTATACTTCACACCTCAATTTCAATTTATGCAAAATGTAATGATTTAAATCGCTTGTTGTTGGTAAAAAAGTTTACATTTTCCGTTGATTAGAGTTTTTATATAAAACAATTATTGAAATACTTCAAAAATAGAGAATCCTATCAACTAAACGAGAAATCTGCCCAAAAGGTTTCTCTAAGCACTCGAAACAGGATCTCCACCAACCAACCCGCAGTACCATAAATCTTCCCCATCAATACGGGTCCGGAATTTATTAAGAGTGCCGATGCCGAAAATAAAAGTTTCGTTCCACCGTCCAATCCATCATCCGTTAGAACGATGGCCATATCAACCTTATTGGTTCTATGGAAGGCGAAAAAGAAAAAAAAAGATGGTATTAGAAAAAAGATGCCTCTTTTAGTGTGTTTTTTATCTATCGCCTATACGGATGGAATGCTCTTCAAAATTGGTCTATAGGAATAATGGAGATCATCCTAGCCGTAGGAGAACCGAAGATTGAGTACCATTGAACAGGTCACATGTCGATTGATGGGGACTCATCGATGCTGAGTATGAAATTGAAAGATAGGTGGGTTTGGAAAAAAAAACATTCCATTTTCGTCATAAATAAAAACCCGATTGAAGCGATATCTAAGCTGGGCTAGATGTGTTATTTTAATGTCAAGAAGAAACAGTTTTGTTGTTATTTTTCAACCGTTTTAATTTTGAAAAGCATTTTATGAATTCATATGAAACACTTTGTCCAGGTAATGATTATGGTCAACTTCAAGTCACCTGTATATGGAAAATATGAGAAATTTCTTCAATCTTCTTTATACTATTCCAGTCTATGATTCATTTTCTTATTCGGTCCTAGCAAATTCCGTTTTAATTCTATTTAAAAAAATACATTTGTTAAACTTTATAACAATTTACAGTTTTCGGAGTTAAGACTTCGTTTCAACAGATGCCTCTGCTTTTTTTTAAATATCTTTTATTATAATCTTGGCACATATTTTTCTTGAGACTTCAATTATGAATTTCTAGGAATCTCTGTTTGGAGATGTTATTGAATCAAAACCGGTTTCTGACTTCTGATACTGAGTGTTGGGTCAAAAAAGGAGATTTTTAAACGTTCCCTAATATTCCAAATATTTCTATCCAATGATAAAATTTCCGCGAAATCACTAAGTGATACCTTTCTCAAACAAACTAAAAACATTCTTAACATTTTATAAAAAATATTTTAAATCATTTGAAGGTTGCCTTATATATATAGGGTGATTTGCCAATGATTTCTCAGCTAAGCATTTGGATTTGGTTTTTATGCAGTATTTTAGTCTTTTAACCAAAATACACTCGATTTTTTTTGTCGATTGTTTTTATGCAGGTTTGGTCGACAAGATCTAAAAGTTTGAATAAAGTGACATGCAAATTTAAAAAATCATCAAAACATGTTTTCTGTGCTTAATAGTTGCACAAAAAATACAACTATTAGTCTGTGCTTAAAGGTTCTTTAGCACTTGAAATATTTTAAGAGAAACTTCTGATGAAAAGACTGTATTGATGTAAAAATAATGTGACGCGATCTGTTTCGCCCTTCTGAACCTCTCTAAAGAAAATGTCATTTTATAAAATTATTGCTTTGTGTCTCAATTCGAAGTTGGTCGATTATTACATCATTAATATCAATTTAAAGGTTGAAAATGCATTCAACAACTCTCAAAGTTTCAGACCGTTCGACTGATTCATGCTCAAGATATATGGGAGAGTGGGGTAACATGGGCCTCTCTAAATATCTCAGCTGTGTGTTGAGATAAAAATCTCAATCCAACTGTCATCGTCGTCGCTTTGCTTAAGCATATTTTTCTATATGTTGTTGACATATGTACGTATTATATGCTTCTTTTATTTAACTAGCCTAGAAAAGTGTACTTACATAATTAAACAAGCACCCGCAAAATTGCATCCGTGGGAGACCTTAAGCACATAACAAAAATATGCTTAGAAGAAGAAAAGGAATTTTTGATGAAAAATCAATAAGTCACACAAACGCAACCAATTTGCAAATATTAGCTTGTGGGGAATCGTGGGCCACATATTGTGGGGTATCTTGGGCCACCTATATTTTGGTGTTTTTATACACATTCAGAACTTAAAATATGTTTTTCCTACCTGCAAAGTTTTCTTATGTCAAATAATCCGTACTTTGCAAGAATGGTTGCCTTAAATGGATACATTCTTACCTTATTGAAAAAATTCAGTACGCGAGGCTGGGAAATGTCAGATCTGGTGCATTCTCGGTAAACATTGGTGTACCACAAGAGAGTCACTTGACACCCCTTCTTTTCATCTCTTTTATGAACGAGTTCCCCGAAGTTCTGCTCGACGTGTTTGTGCTGATATACGCTGACGATCTGAAAATATTTCTTCCTGTTCGTCACCAGAAGGATTGTTAGATTCTGCAAAACGCATTGTACCGATTTTCAGAATGTTGCAAAAACTATGGATTGAAAATTAAAGCATCGAAATGTAGCGTTATTTAATTTTCTCGGAAAACAACGAACATAATCTATGAACATAATCCTCGAAAACTGCTTGATCATTACTAGAAAGACGTCGGTAAAAGATCTTGGACTGGAGATGGGCAGAGAACTGAATTTCTCTAAGCACATAGAGCAAGTGGTAGCCAAAGCAAATTCAATGTTTGGAATGGTCAGCAGAATTTGTAATGAATTGAACGATACTATAGTCTCAATTTATGTTTGGTTAGTGCAAACTTCAATTGAGTACGGCAGCATTGTTTGGCAACCGTACTACAACGTTCACATCAATAGACTGGAGAGAGCCCAAAAGAAGTTTCTCCAATACGCTCTAAGAAACCTTGGATGACAAGAGGAAATGCTGGTTTATCGAGCCCTGTGTATGCTGGTCGGACTGGATTCGCTTGAAAATCGCAGGAAGTCCATTGACGCGTTGTTTTTGAAGAATTTGGCAAGTGGAACGTATTATTCGCCGTACTTGTTTTCACAGATATCTCTCAATGAAGGACGCAATAGTTTGCAGGCCGTTCCAGCTATCAAACAGGATCCAAAATTACGCCAGAAACAAACCAATGTACAGGATGATGGCACTTTACAACGCATATGTAGAAGAAATCAACTCGAATATGTCCTGAAATCAAATTAAAGCTAGTATTAAGAAGTTTTTTACTACAAATTATAGTGTGGTCGATGTTTTTCTTAAGTTCAGACTCAGATAATCTGAGATGATCCTAGGATCATCAATAAAAGTAAATAAATAGAAAAAATAAAGAGTTGTGAAAAATATTTGCTCCATTTTTTCCAATTCAAAAGAGACGAACAAAAATCCTATATGAGGATTTTTGCCGAAACGTTCGCAAGCCAGGAATTAGGAACTAATCGATCATACACAACTCTCTTTTTTATTTCCTCATCTGAAATCGCTTTAACATAACTAAATGAATTATTAAATTTCAGTTTTGGGTCAACTCATAAACTTTACACGTTATCTAGTCAATTTAGATTTGGTGGCTCACGTTTCCCCACAGTTTTTCAAAATAAAAAAAAAACTTTTTTTAAAACAGTCAGAACTCGGGAAATTAATGTATTTGAAAAAAAAAATGCTTAACGATACCTTAAAAATGTAGAAAACCTTTCAATTTTTTTTTTTAATCTTTTATAATAAAGAAGTTTTGAAGCAAAGAAGAAAAGTGACCCATGATACCCCACTCACCCCACAATTTTGCATAAGAATTTATCTTTTCGAAAATCAATTGATTAATTTACCTTTTTTTCAGGAATGTAGGATTATTTGTAATTAATGTTACTCCTGTAGTAATTCATCAATCTGCACATCAAATTAAAATGTCTCCTAATCACATTTATTTTTAATTTTTTTTTTCATCAAACTCATTTGCACGAAATTATTTCTGTAATTTTCTGGGTGGTAGGGGTGAAATTACAATCCGCTCAGTTGTCTCCGGTCCAACAAGATGGCAGATTTAAATTTATAAGAAAATTTTACATAAGATAAAATGTGTTTCAGGTTTTGGAGTTGAAGTAAAAAAAAGAAAAAGAGACATGTTTTTTCATCTGCCAATATCAAGCTAGCGGAAAATTCAAAATTAATTGAAAAACTTCAACTGTTGAATTGAAAATGGCTTCAAATTGCAACACATCAAGTTTTAACAGGGTTTTTAAAAAACACTTACCGATCGAGCAGCGATGGCAATCTTCGCGATGGATTAAAAGGAGTCTCCCGTAATGTCCAGTTTTACGCACAGGCTTAGCGACTCAGGAAGACTCAGGAAGGATAAGTACTCTTTCTTTTTTCTTCTCAACTAAAATGGGTTCAACGTAATGCCTCCCATTTGCAATTTATTGTTTTAGAAGTGAAAATTATGTTTTATTTTCATTCATCCCATTTTTTTCTTTTTTGGTTTACAAACCTAACTGAATTGATTTTGTGTATCAAATATTCAGGCTTCCATGAAAAGTTCAATATCCTTCAAACGATTGAAGTTCAGCCCTGTCTTATCCATAATTTTGAATATTTTGTCGAATTTCCACATTTGACTAGCTGATTTGACTAGCATGAATTTAAAATTTCTATTTGATTCAGTTTCGATCAAAACGTCTCTTAGGTGATCGAACTTTTAGTTCATGCTTTCTAAAACAAAACTTTCTGAAAATTTTTTGAAACTAAATGATTGAATGCATTTAATTTTTTTCTGAAATATACTTTGAATATGTAAAAATTTAATTTTGTAACCTATCATGAAATTTTTTTATTGAGGCTAGTAATAATATCATACTATAAATTTTAAAATTGTTAGCTGGTACTATTGGGAATCAATTTTCACTCCAAAACTCCTAATAAACTATGTTAAAAAAACATTTACGTTAATGCTTTTTTTCGAATAAATTTTCAAAAATTAATAAAATTACGTATAACGCTTCTTTTGAAAATTTAAAGGAAAATAGTAAGAATTTTGTAATTAACTTTTATACATACATACATTCTCGTTGTTTTTCGGAGCCTTTCAAATAAAAGTTTTTGAAGATCGTTATTATTTTATGTTTGTTTAAAAACTCCTATGTTACATAATGTCACAAAACCAGTTATATTTTCAAGATTTTTGTAAAAAAGCCTCACTAGAGCTAAAAGTTTCAGTATGAATCTTTAGGAGCATAGGAGGTGTAAGATAAATTTATCACCCGTAATGCTGGCCTAACATCTCCCAAGGTTTGCCTTCACCAACTTTACCTCTCTTAAACCTCCCCACTTTAATGAGTGGATCGTAGAGATCTCTGCATCTATCGTTTTAGTAAACGTGAGTCACTTAAAACGACTAATATACATTTCCCTTTCCCCACACAGTCCGCAGGATTCGGCCAGGTCACCTTCAACATTCTGTGGGAGCAAATTTTCCAATTTAAGAGATTCTAAAGTCTGAGGCAACGAATTGGAAGACTTTTCTTCTTTTAAAATTATAAGTCAGGAAGTGTAACATTTTCTAGAAAAGAAAGTGGTGCAATTCACAAAGACAGTTATTTTATAAAACGGAGAGTTGACGAGAAGCGCCAACCGAAGTTTAAGCGACTGTTTATGCGAATGCGAATGCGATAAATTATATTTCAGGTTATGCAACCTGCGGTGTCGATTAATTTTTGAAATTTCTGTACAAATTTTCGCCCACAACATTTTCTATGACGTGAAATGATCGTGCAAATGCAACAGTTCATTTCGAAATTTGGGAAACAGTGGTTATGTAAAAAAATCTTTAGATTCACTTCACATTTAGAAAACTTATCAAAAGTAGTTCCTCAAATCAAAATAAGTTTAAGTGTCTTAAGACTACTTTGACACTCTTCAGGCATTGCAACTGGTCAAATTTTCTATACATACATACATTTTCCAATAAATTTCATAAACGGAAAACTTCAATGGAAATATATTTATTGAATCATGAAGACAGTTTTGCAATTTTTAACTAAAATTAAAAAAAATGCAAAATAGGACTGCTCTAAAGTAAGCATTGCAGATTGTCCGGTTTCGACTGGGCTTGTCCTGATTTTCGAAGAAAAAAATAGGAAATGCTGGGCTGGTCCGGTTGTTCGAATATCGAACAAAATTAACTGGGTTTTTGTCCGGTTATTTTTTTAATAACTTAGGCAAAATTTTTACCTAAAACTCAAATTTAGGCAAACATGTTTTTGTACAACTTTTTTTATAAGTTGTAAGAAAAGAGTTGAACGCTGCTGATGATTGGTAAACAATAATTTTTCATATTTCTCACCTTTTTGGTTGGATTAGCCCGCATATTGCCCGGTTTTTGAAATTGATGTTCAGAAACCCGCAAGTTTTTTGCTGTATAAATGACTGAATTTTCAATGAATGACTGAAAGTTCAGGTATTTCACATAAAAAAATTGAAGAGAACGTGAAAAAAAATAGTTTTCCGATGCACACCAGCGGCATTAAATTCAACTTTAAAATTCCAAAAATATGTTTGCAAATTCGTTTCAATGTAACAAACTACAAATTTTGTTATTTGACGCAAAAAATCATAAATTTTGTAAAAATGTTTCGGGTTTTTGGTTAAGATTCTGCCGATACTGCGGATAAATCTGGACAACATCCGGGCGTTTCGCCTTATATCCGCGCGTCCGGACCGGACAGGGCTTGTCCTATTTTATTTTCGTTAAAAATCTGAGCAAGCTCCGATATAACCTGGTCATATGTAATGCTTACAATTAGAACAAGTTCACTCGTGTTGGTAAAAAATGGTAGAAGTTTTGACACTTTTAGCACATTTTGAAAACTTTACCATGCAAAATCTTCGGCCTTCAAGTTTTTTTTTACAACACATGTTCAATTTCCGCATGCTGTGATGCAAAAATAGCTTTATTTCTATCACATACGGCTGATATAGAAACAGTGTTGTAAAAATAGTTCAACGCCCAGAGATCTTGAAAACAATTTTGCATGGTAAAATTTTCAAAATGTGCTACAAGTGTACAAATTTCTACCACTTTTTTCCAACTCGAGTTAACTTGCTATAAGGGTATCAAATATCAACAAATTTACACTTCTGATTAAAAATTATCGACTCAACATGAGAGGTATCATCAGTTTCCTCGCTTTTTATTTCTTGAATATTTTAACTTAATTTTCAACAATCAACATTACCCACACATTTGATTGCAACTTAGCAGATTTTTGCGTATGCAAAAACTTTATTTCAGTAGATAAAGAAAATGTAAAATTTCTAAGCCGGGTATCGTTGGAAATTTTTGGTGTTTGATAGATTAGCTGAAAATATTATTACGCTTCAATCACTACAAATAACAAGAAGTATGTGCGTGTTTTAAATTCTTTGCTGTAGGTTATTTTCAAACAACTAACAATGAGCTATCTAAAGGACTTTTCAAACATTATTATATTTGCTTAAACTTATGATTTTCATAATGATTTTCAATGACACGAATACCACGGAGATGGTAAAGTGTCAATGAAAAGCCGCATTTAAGTAATTAGAAAATGATATTTGTTGAACGCCACCCACGACCGCGTGGCAAATGTTAACAATAACAATAACGAGAGGACGTCAATTCACTAATTTTAAGAATCGACGAAGAGTGTTTTAATAAAGTTCACTGGCATTGTCACCAGTTGAATAGATTGGAAATCACTAGGAAAGTGTTGCCAATATGAGGGATGGATAATCCGGGAATATATCAATCTCTATTTTTACCTGACCTTTTTACATGACTTGACGAGAATAAATGTGATTATATTATCAGTTTGATAGAGATTCGGATTTTTGGTAAAGACATTGCACTTGTAAACTACGAAAGACCGAGAGCTACTTGATCAGTTGATTTCGTTTTCGTTTTAAAACATTCTCAAATGCTTATTTTGGACGATTTAAATGAAATCTATACCCATTCATTTCTCTCTGAGTTATATTGGAAAACTTATCCTTGAACCAAACCCTCTCAGTGTCACGAGCGCCCACAAAAGTCTAGCTAGAAGACAAATTACCCGCTGTTTGCATGACTCATTTGGGTAATTGAAAATTGATTGAGAAACCCGTATTTCGGTACGTACAAATGTACCTATCCCAAAATTGGGTTCACATTCTTAGAGAGCACACATTATTCGCTGTCCAAGTCCATTTCGTTAGTAGGAGGAGGGCTCCTAACAAATTATCGAAATAATTGTTACCGCGGCCAAATGGCCATCCCAAATATGTAGGAAGCCCTAATGGTCACTCTTTGTATTTATATGGAAAACACCCAAACGGGTTCATACTCATGTGAAAGTGTATGGCCAATTGCTATGCGTGTATTCCAAACAAGATATATGCGTATACCATTGCGATCCATTAATCATTCATTCAGCTCGCTTCGAGAGCGGTTTCATTCAGATGTTCAACTTGAGTGTGTGTTTGCTGTTAGGAGCTTTCAGGGCGTTTCATCGCTGAAGTGCTCTTTACCCTGCCTCGAATTACCCTCACTGCGTATAGAGCTCTTAGCCTTTCTCCGTTTTGGGAACAAACAAAAAGTGGGATGGCATAACTGGCTTGGGTCAAAGAAGGTGGTCGGCCCCCCGGATTGCGCGCTGCCAAGGTTTGAAGGTCATTGAGAGTTGATGCGTGGAATTTACCTAACAAACCTCCAACAGCCAGCACTGTCAAGTGTTATAATTTGCAACATCGCACATCTGGCGATTCGACTCTCGGCAAACAAACTTTCAAACCAAAGGGAAAGTAACTGCCTAAAAGCCTTCAACCACTTGAGAAACCATCGAGTGACCCCTCGACAAAATGTTCTACAAACCTACAGCTGAAAAGAAGAGCTGTTCCCGTTTTGCTGATGTTTCTGCGGTTAAACAGCAGCAGCAGCGCAGTAGGCTACGCCTTCAACAATTCCGTGGAGAGCAGCTGTTGGATTGCTTTGTAGCTTCCTTCACCCTTCTTCTTCCGCCAGCCATCAAAACCATTTCCAACGACTGCTTTGATGATTTTTTGTTATGATTTAGTGAAAGCAATTTCCATCTCTTGTCAAGTGCACACATTTCCGCAAATATTTATATCGGAGGACTAAATAAAATATAAATAAATCTTTCCTCCGCATCCTCACATCCTCCAAAGGGAACCGAAATGCGGTGAGTGTGTGTACATTGACTGATGGATTCCTGCTGCCGGAATTTGACAGAAAAAAAAGACGAACCAAGGGCTTCCGACACTGATAGAACCAGGGCCAGCCTTTAATCATTTTTGCTCCGGATAGACGCTCTACACACATCTCGAAGAAAATAAGCAACGAGAAAAAAAAACAACATTTCAACAGAGGGCTGAAGATGGCCATCAAGGCGACGAAAAACATCCATCAAGGGCCAAGAAGACGAGCAGCACTTTTTCGCACCACCCGAAAAAGAGTAGCAGCAAGAAAAATATTGCGCTTTTCAGTGGCACTCACCGACTGCCATCTATTTTCTACTTTCCCGGAAAACTCTCAAGTTAACGGAGCAAGGCAGCGCGGAGGTGGCGACCGTGGAAAACGACAAAACGTGTTTTTAAAATAATGTTACGAATTTCAAAAATATAAATAGCTCGAGGAAATCTTTCGAAAGTCCATAATGGTTGAGCAAGGTTCTCCCCAAATTTTTCAAAAAAAAAAAAAAAAACAAATCCAAAATACAACACATAATCAAAATCCAAAATCCATTATCCAAAATATTATTTTCATAATCAAATTTCCAAAAAAAAAACAACTTTTTCCATGATACAATTTGCTTAATTATAAATTCAATATCCAGAACCCAAGATCCCAAATCCAAAATATGAACCAAAACCATTGATCCCGAACCTAGAATCGGATCATAAAACAACATTTAATAGGGATGTCTATGGTTTTGAATTCTGAAAAATGAATAAATTATTCTGAATATAGGATTCAATGATAAAAAAACCAAGAAAATACACTTCATTCAAAATTTCTGATTTAGGACGATTTTTTTTTAAATTTATTGTAATTATTTTATAACGAAAGACAAAAAATTTCTGATTTTTTATATGAAATTTTTAATTTCGATTGCAATTATTTTATTTCTAAAATTCAATCTCATAATTTTGGAAATAGGTATTCTAGATTATTAGCATTCTGAGGTCACTAATTCAAAATGTGAATAGGTTTTCTTGATGGAAAAATTTGAATAAAGTTTTCCAAATTTATTGAATTGAGTTTTCAAATGAAAAAAAATTGAATTAGGGATCATATATATATATCGTTTTTTTTTGCTTAGGCAAATAAAATTCAAATTTTGTAATACAACACGGTGTGCCAAAATACGTTATTAAAAAGAAAAAATGACCACCAAAACGGCACTCGGCATTCGAAAGATATAGTATTCAGGCATCCATTCTGAAAATTTGGAAATGTTTCATCGGGCTTTTTTTAAATTAGAGCGATTTTAAATTTTTAAGTCTATTCGCATTAGATTCCCAATGGAGTTTTTCGACCTAATGTTCTACGTCCATCGATTTTTCTGACTACATATTTTATGACAATCACCCAGTTCAATGACTTTATGGAAAATTTTATGCCCGACAACTTTGTCGAAGACTACAAAAAGATTTGAGTTGATCCTGAAAAGTTATTGGCAATTTTCTAAAACTTTATTAGAATGATTGAAATTTTTCCATGTTTCTTAAGTTTTTTTTCAATGCAGCTTCACTAAGAAGCGAATATCTTTCCAGACGTAGTTTGAATCGTTTTTGGGTCTTCGATAAAGTTGTTTGGGATAGAATTTTCAGCACAAATGTGTATGTAATAGTAAATGAATGGGTAATAGCCATCAAACGAGCAAGATTCTACTGTCACAGATACCTTCGTGAGTTTAACAAAAAGGGAACAGGTTTTGACAGTTGGGTTAGTGTTATTTTTTGTTGTTGTTGACGTAGGGACTAGAAAATAGTGCCTGACATTATTGAAAGTGCATTTTTTTTTTATCTCATCGGCAGACGCATCAGGGTGAGGTGAAAATGTGTTCACAAACTTTATATACACTGCCGGCCAAATGTTTGGGATCACCCACCGAAAAACATGCAAAATTTGATCGTTCATATTTAAGCCGTCTTAGGGCATATTGCAAATCTTCTGATCACATTTGAAAGATAATGAGCAATAGCTATTTCGGAGGTATTTTGCCCAGATATAATGTTTTAGCTTTGTACCTTAATCTTAACCTAAAGTTAGAACATTTTCGCAAAATCGCTCTCAATATTCAAAGCCGATCATCTCGGGATATGGTCGACAAAATTTCAAAACTTGAGTTGCATTAGAGTCCTTATTCTGTTCTTCTCAAAATGCAATAAAAAAAATTTGTGCAAAAATTTTAAAATGTTCTTTCAATTAATAAAATAGATACTTAAATTATCGTCCAAAAGTTTGGGATCACCCCTAAGTATGGTGTATCGGCCCAAAGTTTGGGATCATTCTTTTAAAAACTTGCAAATTTATCTCTTTCATATCTTTCTCATCTAACAGATCTGAAGGATTAATTTGAAAGATTGAGAATTGTTGTTTTTTCTTAAATTCATTCAAAAACTATATTTCGAAATGATAACCATAAAAAATTCGGAATCATAAGTTTGAACTTTCAAAAAACAATTAGTTTCAGGTGATTTTTTTATGATTATAACTTTAAAATATAATTTTTGAATGAATTTAAGAAGAAGCAACAACTCCCAAACTTCTGAATAAATCCTTCAGATCTGCAATACGATGTTAGATGAGAAAGATATGAATGAGATAAATTTGCTTGTTTTCAAACGAATAACTTTTGGCCGATACACCATACTAAGGGGTGATCCCAAACTTTCAGACCATAACTTAAGTGTCTAATTTATTAATTTAAAGTACATTCTTAAACTTTGCACAAATTTTTTAATGTGTTCTGAGAAGTACAGAATAAGGATTCTAATGCAACTCAAATTTTGAAATATGGTCGACCGTATTCCGAAATGATCGGCTTTGAATATTGAGTGCGATTTTTCCAAAATGTTCTAACTTTAGGTTAAGATTAAAGTACAAAGCTAAAACATTATATCTGGGCAAAATACCTCCGAAATAGCTATTGCTCATTATCTTTCAAATGAGATCAGAAGATTTGCAATATGCCCTAAGACGGCTTAGATATGAACGATCAAAATTTGCATGTTTTTTGGTTGGTGATTCCAAACATTTGGCCGGCAGTGTATATAAAGTTTATGAACACATTTTCACATCACCCTGATGCGTCTGCCGATGAGATCCAAAAAATGCACTTTCAATAATGTCAGGCACCATTTTCTAGCCCTACGTCAACAACAACAAAAAATAACACTAACCCAGCTGTCAAAACCTGTTCCCTTTTTGTTAAACTCACGAAAGTATCTGTGACAGTAGAATCTTGCTCGTATGATGACTATTACCCATTCATTTACTATTACATACACATTTGTGCTGAAAAGTCTATCCCAAACAACTTTATCGAAGACCCAAAAACGATTCAAACTACGTCTGGAAAGATATTCGCTTCTTAGTGAAGCTGCATTGAAAAAAACTTAAGAAACATGGAAAAATTTCAATCATTCTAATAAAGTTTTAGAAAATTGCCAATAACTTTTCAGGATCAACTCAAACCTTTTTGTAGTCTTCGACAAAGTTGTCGGGCATAAAATTTTCCATAAAGTCATTGAACTGGGTGATTGTCATAAAATATGTAGTCAGAAAAATCGATGGACGTAGAACATTAGGTCGAAAAACTCCATTGGGAATCTAATGCGAATAGACTTAAAAATTTAAAATCGCTCTAATTTAAAAAAAGCCCGATGAAACATTTCCAAATTTTCAGAATGGATGCCTGAATACTATATCTTTCGAATGCCGAGTGCCGTTTTGGTGGTCATTTTTTCTTTTAAATAACGTATTTTGGCACACCGTGACAATTTTCTATTTGAAATTTAGGTTGTTCAATCATACGTTTTGAATAACAGGTTCCAAATTTCATTTCATAATTTGGATTTTAAGTGTCGAGTTTGAAATTTTGACTTCTCAGCTTAGAATTTTAAGTTCGAACCTTGTAAATTCTGAATTCCATATTTCTTCTTTCGGGTTTAGATGTCCAAAGTAATTCGAATAATTCATTTCGAGTTTTAATTCAGGGACTCCAAGTAATAAAATTCCAACCACTTGCTTCGAATTTCATACTGAGAAATAATGTTCAACGAATTTGATTAAAATTTTGTTTTTAGATTTTGAAAACCAAAGTAAATTATTTTAGATTTTACCAATTCAATATTATCCACTTTAAGTTCAAATTAGATTCTCGATTTTCAATTTTCGATTCCTCAATTTTAACTTCTTTGTTCCTAAAGTGCAGATCTTCAACTCTGATTTCTGAAGCCTCAAATCATAACCTTTTTTTCTCGGTTCTCCATGGTAAATTTTCAGTTTTCAACTCTCAATTCTCCATTTTCAATTCTTAATTCCTTAATATTAGATCTCAATTCTCAATTTTCTTTTCTCAATTCTCAATTATCAATTCTCAACTCACAATTCTCAATTCTCAATTCTCAATTCTCAATTCTCAATTCTCAATTCTCAATTCTCAATTCTCAATTCTCAATTCTCAATTCTCAATTCTCATTTCTCAATTCTCAATTCTCAATGCTCAATTCTCAATTCTCAATTCTCAATTCTCAATTCTCAATTCTCAATTCTCAATTATCAATTCTCAATTCTCAATTCTCAATTCTCAATTCTCGATTCTCAATTCTCAATTCTCAATTCTCAATTCTCAATACTCGATTCTCAATTCTCAATTATCTTTACTCAATTCTCAATTCTCAATTCTCAATTCTCAATTCTCAATTCTCAATTCTCAATTTTGAATTTTCAATTCAAAATTCTCAATTCCCAATTCTAAATTCTTAATTTTCAATTATCAATTCTCAATTCTCAATTCACAATTCTCAATTTTCAATTCTCATTTCTCAACGCTCAATTCTCAATTCCAAATCCTTAATTCACAAATCTCAATTCTTAAGTCTTAATTCTCAATTTAAAATTTTCTATTCTCAATAATAATTTCTGAACTCTCAAATCTCAATTCTCAATCCTCGATTTTCAATTCTCAATTCTCAATTCTCAATTCTCAATTCTCAATTCTCAATTCTCAATTCTCAATTCTCAATTCTCAATACTACATTCTCAATTCTCAATTATCTTTACTCAATTCTCAATTCTCAATTCTCAATTCTCAATTCTCAATTCTCAATTCTCAATTCTCAATTCTCAATTCTCAATTTTCAATTTCAATTCAAAATTCTCAATTCCCAATTCTAAATTCTTAATTTTCAATTCTCAATTCTCAATTCTCAATTCTCAATTCACAATTCACAATTCTCAATTTTCAATTCTCATTTCTCAACTCTCAATTCTCAATTCTCAATTCTCAATTTTCAATTCTCATTTCTCAATTCTCAATTCTAAATTGTCATTTCTCATTTCTTCTTTCTCATTTCTCATTTCTCATTTCTCATTTCTCATTTCTCATTCCTCATTTCTCATTTCTCATTTCTCATTTCTCCTTTCCCATTTCTCATTTCTCATTTCTCATTTCTCATTTCTCATTTCTCATTTCTCATTTCTCATTTCTCATTTCTCATTTCTCATTTCTCATTTCTCATTTCTCATTTCTCATTTCTCATTTCTCATTTCTCATTTCTCATTTCTCATTTCTTATTTCTCATTTCTCATTTCTCATTTCTCATTTCTCATTTCTCATTTCTCATTTCTCATTTCTCATTTCTCATTTCTCATTTCTTATTTCTCATTTCTCATTTCTCATTTCTCATTTCTCATTTCTCATTTCTCATTTCTCATTTCTCATTTCTCATTTTTCATTTCTCATTTCTCATTTCTCATTTCTCATTTCTCATTTCTCATTTCTCATTTCTCATTTCTCATTTCTCATTTCTCATTTCTCATTTCTCATTTCTCATTTCTCATTTCTCATTTCTCATTTCTCATTTCTCATTTCTCATTTCTCATTTCTCATTTCTCATTTCTCATTTCTCATTTCTCATTTCTCATTTCTCATTTCTCATTTCTCATTTCTCATTTCTCATTTCTCATTTCTCATTTCTCATTTCTCATTTCTCATTTCTCATTTCTCATTTCTCATTTCTCATTTCTCATTTCTCATTTCTCATTTCTCATTTCTCATTTCTCATTTCTCATTTCTCATTTCTCATTTCTCATTTCTCATTTCTCATTTCTCATTTCTCATTTCTCATTTCTCATTTCTCATTTCTCATTTCTCATTTCTCATTTCTCATTTCTCATTTCTCATTTCTCATTTCTCATTTCTCATTTCTCATTTCTCATTTCTCATTTCTCATTTCTCATTTCTCATTTCTCATTTCTCATTTCTCATTTCTCATTTCTCATTTCTCATTTCTCATTTCTCATTTCTCATTTCTCATTTCTCATTTCTCATTTCTCATTTCTCATTTCTCATTTCTCATTTCTCATTTCTCATTTCTCATTTCTCATTTCTCATTTCTCATTTCTCATTTCTCATTTCTCTTTTCTCATTTCTCATTTCTCATTTCTCATTTTTCTTTCCTATTTTCTCATTTCAAATGTCAAATAACAATAGTCAAATGTCAAATGTCAAATGTCAAATGTCAAATGTCAAATGTCAAATGTCAAATGTCAAATGTCAAATGTCAAATGTCAAATGTCAAATGTCAAATGTCAAATGTCAAATGTCAAATGTCAAATGTCAAATGTCAAATGTCAAATGTCAAATGTCAAATGTCAAATGTCAAATGTCAAATGTCAAATGTCAAATGTCAAATGTCAAATGTCAAATGTCAAATGTCAAATGTCAAATGTCAAATGTCAAATGTCAAATGTCAAATGTCAAATATCAAATGTCAAATGTCAAATGTCAAATGTCAAATGTCAAATGTCAAATGTCAAATGTCAAATGTCAAATGTCAAATGTCAAATGTCAAATGTCAAATGTCAAATGTCAAATGTCAAATGTCAAATGTCAAATGTCAAATGTCAAATTTTAATAGTTAAAATTCAATTGTCAAATGTCAAAGTCGTATTTCAAATGTTTAATGGCGAATGTTTTGCATTTTTTGCAACAAGTTCTAAATTTTGAAGATAAAAAAAATAATTCAATTTCAAATTTTTTAAAGGAATTTTATTAGTGAAATTATCCATAAGGTTTTCTAATAAAGTGAGAAGTCGTGCTCTCAAAAAATTTGTTAGGCATTTCTGAGAGCTGTTTTCAGATTATAAATTAAACCGTCTTTTCTGAATTCTCCCTGTGTATACAGAAAGAAACTCCTTCCCCAAGAATATTTTCGCGACATCCTCGAAAGGGCTCTCGAAAATTATATTCGGAAGAAAGAAGTAAGCCATTCGCCTTACTACCAACTTGCTTCACGCTAAAGCTTGCTTGCTTGCTGGTTGGTGCTTTTAGTGTTTCAGCATCGCCATCTCGGTTTACTAAAACGCGGTAAATGGGCGGCGTTAAGCGTTCACCATCATTAACGTCAGGCGAAAAAAAGTCAAAGCCAACTAGGATCACCACCAACTAGACGAGGATGATGATGATTTCCGCTTTAGTTTCTACGGACTTCCCGTTTATGCGGGTCATAGTGAAAAAAAAACCGGGCATCTCAACTTGAGTATGACATCGATGGAGATGGATTGGCCATTGATGGGGAGTTAAATGGCGGAAAAGCCCTCTAACGCTCAACGCTTTGATCGATTGCGGAAATGAGGTCACTACTCGTGGATTCAAATAGCCGAGCCGAGGAATTAAATGTTAGATAAAATCGTCAAACGGGCCCGAGAGCCAGCCGCATAAAGTCCTTGTTGTCTTTATTTATGTATGTCATGTCGTTGTAATCCATAGCGCGCTCGACGTAGTCGTATCAACTTCAAAGAAATGAAAAATCCATCTGATAAAATCTCAAGTGCGACCAAATTAAATCATATGAAGCCACTTACTTCGAGCACGCACATACAGACCCACACGCATCATAAATGCGGGGCCTCGAGGGTTTTCTTCGCTAGTCGGCGCTTTTTTTAGTTTGTGAGATGCCGACTCCTTGGAAAAGCAACTAAGAAATTCCTCGAAAAGTACAAAAACATCTCCTTAGATAATTGTTAATGATTAGAAATTAAAATGAATTCTATTCCTTGAGAAACCATTTTACTAAAACGAATGTTTTTATACGCAGTTTACAATTTTTCTGTGGACTACTTTTACCTAACAGTATTTTGAAATTTTGATGAATGTTCTACGATTAGGAGGTCACATGAACTTTTGTTCAGAAAGCATCATGATAGTTCTACCGGTGCTGTGCAGATTCCAAGTTGTCCTACCCGAGCGGTTGATCTGACAGCTGAAGAGAAAAATTATGACAAACTGGGTGACGGGAGTTTTTTTTTGTTGCTGTTAAGCCTCCCTCATCCACATCTGAAGACATTCCGACCATCTTCAAGATTTACATCATCACTCGGGTAAGTGGCATGTAGTATGTTGTTCGTACTCGTACAACATATTCCGGATCCCCTCTTTCTTCGCTGGGCTGCATGTCCAATAATACAATGTTTTAGTACAATCATCGCTCATCTCAATGTCGCCTTCCAGTCTCTTACCGCGAGGTATAATGGAAAATATGCGATAAGCGAGCGGCTGAATCGCATCATCACGCACTTGAAAAATAAAGACAGAAAAAAATATATACGATATGATTCAAAGTCGACGAAAAGTAAAAAGACGACGGCGGTGTCGCGGGTCGGCAGATGGAATAAAAAACAGCTCTTCCCCCTTGAATTCGGCTCTTGGAACGTTGAAAAAAACACAAGAAGTACAAAATAAAATTATAAGTCGCTTATATTGTAGCACATCGCGGCAATCACCTCTCTCCAACTTGGGTTTTTAGAAGCCGACAGAGCCGAGGATCTATATGTGTAGCTTGCCTCTCGAAAGCTAAGCAAGCGCCTATCACAGCAAGCCATGTAATCCACTTGAGCATATCATCTGACAGCTGTAGGCCTACTCTACTCTGTTCTGTTATGTTGCTTGCCCCGCGGGCCATGATTAGGTATATTAGATCGATTCAGAACTTTCTCAGCTGGAAATTCAACAACAAACTGGAGGGGAGAAAATCGTTACGAGTAACTCCTAACTGACTTTTCTCACCAATCTTACATTTAAGTAATCACTGCGATGCGTTTTGAAAGTAATTCGATAGCCTATTTCAAAATTTCCCACAAGCAATGTTTTTTTTCTTGGGTCCAGAACCGGAGCATGGAACTTTTAAGTTTCTGACGGCATCTGTTAGTTATTTGAGTAGTAGTACAGAGAATAGACGTACCACAAAACTTGTGTAAAAGTTTCAACGATCGTTTTGAACCAAATTTGGTTTTTGGCTAGGCCCCCAGATGTATCGAAGCTGACCAGAGAGAACTGTCGAAACCTAACTGAGAAAAAATCAAAATTTTGGTCAGTTTTGAACAGATCGTATGAACTGTTTATCATGTTTCAAGAAAATTTCTGTTAAAGTTTTGTTACAATTTCGTCCGGTTGCATAATGGAAAAATATCTTAAAAGTTAATTACCTACTATTCCTTCAAGCTATATTTTGAACAATGGGATGCAAAATTGATACTATAAAGTAACCCGCTTTGAGATGTCTAGAATCAGTTCTGATGGGTAAGACTGATCGTCAACAATGTTCCTAATTGGCTGGATAAAGCCGATTCGTCCTCTGACGATAACCGTTCAAGAAGTGCAAAAATTTATAGTAAAATTGTTAGTTATTCCAACTGCCTCAGTTGTGCAAAAATAAAGAAATGAATAAAAGTTTAAACCCAGTACTTTTTTGCGGTTTTTTCGGTGAGTGAAAAAGCTTTTTTTTATTTTTAAATTAACGTAACGTTTCGGGTTACTCTGGGGGACATCTGATGATGGGTGAGGAAAAGTAACCCAAAACATCACGTAAATTAAAAAAAAGTTCATTCACTCACCAAAAAGTCGATAAGTAAAAACCGTGTAAAATAAAAAAAAAAAAAGTGAAATTCTGTCTACACAAAAGTTACTCTTACTCTTATTGCATCCATTTAAAAATAAATTGAACCCGTCTTTTTTTGCGCGGTATTAGTTTAATTATTATCGAGTTCATAAACGATTACGGCTATTTGAAAATTTGATTTGTAACTTTTGAACGGCGCACACACGGGTATAATATGAAAAAAAGCGATCAGAACTATTTTCCGCCGAAACTATGCGTTTTTGACCTATAGTGACTTCGAGACAAATAACCAACATTACAAGGACTAAAAAATTAGTTTTTTGAAAAATTGATTAATCCACCTAGTAGTGAGTTAGAAAAACTCACTTTTTTAATATCCATTTTAGAGCTATATTGTCTGAAAAAATTTTTTAGCTTGTACCAATTCTAGCAACTTTGCTAAAGAAGTCATAGCTGTAACATTAATCGTTTCAAAGTTATGACAATTTAAAAAAAAATAACATCAATTTTCAGTTTTTTCAACATTACATTTTTGCGCGTGATTTTTCATACAAAATATGTTCTAGAGGGTTTTGAAGACAAAAAAAGTTGTACACTTTTGCTTAATATACTGTATAAAAATTTTGAAGTTTAAACGAGATATCTTAAAAATACTTAACAAAAATAGTCATTTTGAACTGGTTATATCTCCTGAGTTCAGACGAGTTCGGTTACATATTTTACAGTTATGCAACCAAAAAAATATCGTTTTTCAAACAATGTTCAATTCAAAGTGGCCAATTGTGACCTTCATAGTGTAAATGTCAATAGAAGTGAGCCGAAAGTGAAGTTTTTATACTAATTTATTTTCTCAGACAATATAGCTCTAAAATGGATATTAAAAAAGTTAGTTTTTCTAACTCACTACTAAATGGATTAATCAATGTTTCAAAAAACTATTTTTTTAGCCCTTGTAATGTTGGTTATTTGTCTCGAAGACACTATAGGTCGAAAACGTACAGTTTCGGCAGAAAACAGTTTTGATCGCCTTTATCATATTTTACCCCTGTGTGCGGCGCAATAGATGGCACTGATTCAAGTTTGTTTTCAAAGTTTATTTATTTCGGCATTGTTAATTTTACACATTTTTTGGAGATTTTAGCGTATACGGCTGTTCTCTGTTGTAGTAGTTAAACCCAAGTAACCATTATGCCGTTAAAATTGGCCCTAGTTCAGCCTTTTAGTCGAATATAGAGCATGCTTATTTAGATCAAAAAGCTGTATATTTGAATAAGTATAATGCAGTCCAAAAAAACAAACTGGTGTAATAATTCGTTATTGAATGGTTGACCTTTTTTTCCGTCGGATTTTCATTACCTGTTTTTCGTGTGTTTTATACCGTTTTAATTGTAAAAGTCCAATCCGGCTTTATATTAACTTCATACCAAACTCGGAACTGGTCGAGTGCTGGTGATAAAAAAGGAAATTTAGGCAAAAATCGTGATCAAAGTGTCAAGTGCATCACCGTTTGTTTATCACTAAAGTTGCTTATGTAAACATCCCATTTCGATTTTTTTTCGACCGAAGCGACATCTAGCGGTAAAATTCGGAACCATAAAGCTGCATTTCCAAAATTTTATTGCATACCGAAAGGCGCAATGGAATATAACTGCTCGACTTGCCACGAGGCTATAACCCAGATAACCAGAAATCGTTAAGCAGTGTTCATTTTAGATTGTATAAGCATCCAGCTTAGATTGGAATTGTATAAACATCATGTTGTAGCTAAACCAAGTTATATTTTATCGTTTATGGTTTGTATAGTTCATTACAAACGATAACATTTTGTTAATCGTATAGAAAGATCAATAAAGTTGTTTTGAATTGCAGTAGAATTGTGTAAAGCTCAATATTTAATCCCATTGTACAATCAAGCAATCTTTCATGCTTGCGATCTATGATGACATATTATTTCCATGAAAGGTCGTACAGTAATTGTAAGAACATCGTATAATGGAATTTAAACAATCTGCAGATTGTCGAATTGTTTGAGAATACAGTAAATAGCTAGCTTAGATCGCACTGCGCTGAATACAATTATTGATTGTAATCGAATTGTCTATGAGATAGGTTAAAGTTGTATATCAAAAAACGGCATCTATAAATAGATTTGGAGTCCGAAATGATGCAGTCAGTGGTACTTTATACGATCAACTGATTTTTAAACGGAACTCTCAACTGTACATGAACAAATTGGCTTGTTTGTATCAATATGAAATGGCGCCGAGGAAGTATTGCAGGACAGGGATCGGAACGTTGTGAGTTCGAGACTAAGGAAAAAGAGACACATAAAGTTGTATATGGTTCAATTTTTTTTCGCAGTAAACATTAAATTCTATTGTATTAATGTTCATGGCGGTTCATAGTAAAATCGTAATAAAGGAAAAATATAATTGTTTTGGGATACAGTAACAATAATTTGTATTAAATGGTGAAGAAAGTTGTACAAACCTCAGGCTACCTGCAAAAGGAAATTGTAATCAAATTGTAGGGCAGGCAATAGAAAGTTGTAAGTTATACAATCCTAAGATTTTATGCAAAGCAAAGTTGCTATCAAATTGTTGAAAACGCAATACCAAGTTTTATATTTTCAGGGTGAGCAAAATTGGTCCGTATATTGCCTCCACTTTGGTACGTACAGGCTCATATAGAATATTCTATACAACTTTTTCAGATTGTACAAAAGTGTGTATATCTCAGAAACAACTGAAATATACAGACCAAAATGTTCACTGGGAACCGGAATCGAGCATATCGCCTGCAAAGGCGTTTGCAGCAAGCGATTCCACACCACGTGTACTAGCTTATCTAAAAGTCTTGCCAGACAAATGGATGCGCATTCTAAGCACCTGTTTTGGTTCTGTGACGACTGCGCTGCATTGTTTTCTAACCCTAGTTTCCGTTCTGTGGCCTGCAACGCTCCGCCTGAATCGAACGAACTAGCGCAGTTGACGAACGCGATCACAGAATTGCGTTCGCAAATCCAACAACTTGCTCCGAAACCAATTCGTACCCCCATGTGGAACAAATCTACGCCCACGCCGACACCTACACCACTCAGACGTCCATTGAAGCGGGCTCGGGTTCCAGATGCGGTTTCAACTGAACCTTGTCAACTCGGATCAAAACATGATTCAAACGATCTAGTTTCAATTCCACTTTGTGAAGATGAAAATCCAAAGTTATTCTGGATTTATCTGTCACGTATTAAGCCGGAAGTCACTGAAGACGCTGTTAAAACCATGGTGCAGGCCAACCTTGGTGTGGAAGATGCCACGGTGGTTAAATTAGTTCCGAGAGGTAGCGATATCAGCTCTTTCCGGTTCATATCGTTTAAAGTTGGCATTTCTCCGGATTCAAAACCGAGGGCGCTGAATCCTGAATCGTGGCCGAAAGGATTGTATTTCCGAGAGTTCATGGATTACAACTCAAAACAGTTTCGTGATCCTCAATAATAACCAGTCGCCAGTTTATCTCAGCTTGACACCGGGACGCATCAATCATGCCAGTTCGGAAGTTCTCTTCTCTGGCCACCAACGACCGTACGTTCCTGTTTCAAGTCGTCCCGTTTATCGGTCAGGTGGTCCAGAGGGAGGCTTCCAATTGCCATGCAGTGGCAAGTATTCCTCAAACATAAGCTTTTCTCGAAGTCACGCACCTCTGCCTTCTAGCCTCCCATCGAATCAGTTTTATTTTGGCCGTCACGATGAACAAATTTCCACGGATGTTAACTCTGAACTAGAGTCTGTAGCGAACGTTGCCCCTGATATTGACCATTTTCCTGCGAACCTCAACCGGAAGTCGGGACGCACCAATCAAAGCAATTTGGAAGTTCTTTTCCCGGACCACCAACGACCGACTGTTCCAGCTTCAAGTCGTCCTGTTTATCGGTCAGGTGGTTCTGGGGGAGGCTTCCAATTGCCATTTCATGGCAAGTATCCTTCAGTTTCGTGCTTTTCATCTAGTCACACAGCTCTGCCTTCTAGCCCCGCATTTTGCTCGGTGATTTGAATCAATCACAGTTATCGTGGGTTCCTAGCGGTAGCAACAACTTGGTGGTCGATTCTGCTTCAGTACTAAATATGGCGAGTGCTACTTTTTTGGACGGAACTGTATTGAACGGACTTCATCAAAGAAACGGCATAAAAAAATTTCAAAATCGGACGTTGGATTTGGTTTTTACGGATGACTCAATCTTGAACAGCCCCGTAATTGAAGCAAGTTATACCGTGGTACTTATAGACGTATACCATCCTGCGCTTGAGTTCAACATTGCATTCCCGAGTCCGGTCGCTTTTGTTGAGGCTTTCGACCCATCTGCACGTGACTTCCGTCGTGCTGATTTCGATCTCATGAACCTGTCTCTATCTGAAGTGGACTGGACAAATCTCCAAAGATATACAAGTGTAGACGTAGCTGTTAGTTCATTCTGCGCAATTATGGACGACGTTTTTGATAAATCTGTGCCCATGGTTCGACCTCCGCTTAGACCTCCTTGGACTAATTCTCGCTTAAAACGACTGAAACAGCTGCGCTCGAAATTGCTTCGAGCATTTACTAATTCTAGATGCCCATTCATGAAATCTAAACTTAATGATGCTACCAGAAAATATCGAATCTACAATCGATTATGCTATCGCCGTTATGTGAATCGGACTCAAAGTGAGCTTCGTCGGAACCCTAAAAAGTTTTGGAATTTTGTTAAATCCAAAAGGAAGGAATCTGGCCTACCTGCAGAGGTACATTTAGATAACAGAATTGCAAAATCATCTGCTGACAAATGTAACCTTTTTGCAAAGCATTTCTCCAGTATATTTTCAAGTCAATCACCAACAGAAGAACAAATTAGCGCAGCCGTGACACGATTGCCTACCGATGTGTTGAATCTCGACGTGTTTGCTGTTAGAGAGGATATGGTTTTCGAGGCTATCAAAAACTTAAAGTACTCTACCTCAGCCGGGCAGGATGGAATACCTGCGTGCGTATTGAAAAAGTGTTGCACTATACTTGTTAAGCCCCTGACTTATATTTTTAATCAGTCCTTACAACAACATCGGTTCCCTGCCACCTGGAAAAGATCTTTCATGAGCCCAGTCTTCAAAAAGGGTGATAAGCAAGAGGTTCGAAATTATCGTGGTGTCACATCACTAGCTGCCTGCTCGAAGGTCCTAGAGAGGATTGTCAACGATGTTATGTTTGCAGCCTGCAGGAACTGGATTTCGGACAATCAACACGGTTTTTTTCCGAAACGTTCGGTAACATCTAACCTGGCAGTGTTCACATCATTTTGCATATCTAACATGCATTGTGGCAAACAAGTCGACGCAATTTACACGGACATCACTGCGGCGTTTGACTCAGTTAATCACTTAATTTTACTTTTAAAGCTAGAACGCCTGGGATTATCTGAGAGATTTTGTGCGTGGATCAGAAGCTATTTAACAAATCGTCGTCTTGCTGTTAAAATCGGAACATCTGAATCTTCAGATTTCATTCCGACTTCAGGAGTACCACAAGGAAGTAATTTGGGCCCTTTATTGTTCACCCTGTTCTGCAATGATATTAACATGCTGCTTTTTGGATGCGGAGTACTTATGTACGCGGATGATTTGAAAATTTTTCTGAACGTTAACAGTTTGGCAGATTGCCAGATACTACAGCAATTCCTCGATACAGTAGTGAACTGGTGTGCTGTCAACCTACTGGCCTTAAGCGTTTCTAAGTGCTGTATCATAACATTTGGACGCAAGAAACTTCCATTTTTGTACGACTATTACATCCAGGGCGAACTTCTACATCGTGTTAATCAAATAAAGGACCTTGGCGTTGTTTTGGATAGTCATATGACATTCAAGGAACACTACTCTGCTACACTTGAAAAGGCCAATCGAATGCTGGGGTTTGTCATACGTCTGAGTAAAGAATTTACAGATCCTGTTTGTCTACGAGCTCTGTATTGCTGCCTGGTTCGTTCAATATTAGAATCTGCAAATCTGGTGTGGTGGCCATTCGAAACTACATGGGTGGCGCGTTTTGAAGCGGTTCAACGAAAATTCGTACGTTATGCTCTGCGTGATCTACCTTGGGATAATCCTCGAAATCTGCCACCTTATGCACAACGCTGCGCTTTGCTTGGCCTTCACACGCTGTCGAATCGCCATGATATTAGCCAATCACTGTTTGTGGCGAAAATTCTCAAAAACGAAATCGATTGCTCTTGGATACTTTCGCGCTGTCATATTTATGCTCCAGAAAGAACCCTGCGAAATCGTGACTGGCTATCACTGGAATCAAGAAATACGCGCTATGGTAGCAATGACCCCCTGCGTTCTGCAAAAGTAAGCTTCTTACGCAATTATGCTCTCTTTGACTTTAATGTCTCAACTGCAACCTTTAAACGCTTGATCGAATCCAGCATAAGTGACCAATTAAGAACTAATTAATAAGAAAACTTTGAATGTATGTCAAGATAGACCTAGATTAAGTAAACCATTAAGACATTTACGTCAGATGGTTTTTTTTTATAAACAACAATAAACAATAAACAACAATAAACAAAAGCCATTTTTGGTGTGTATTTCGGCCGATTTAGGGCTTGACCCCACATTCGAAACAAGCGAATACGAAACCGTCAAAAAAAATTTCCAGCTAAAAAAGGAAAAAAAATGATTTTTTGACGCCTTTTTCCCCCATAGCTTCTTTTTTCTTTGTTTTCTTTCTGTCTCTTTCACACTCGTACTTTTTCGATAGGTGTTGGATAGGAACTGGAATCAAACTTAGAATTTATTGGGATATGTATTAATTGGTGACTTGACCGCATGATCCAATTGCGTTCTTATGCCAATAAGCGAAAATTGGACCTTCTTAAATGAACTGCTTGATTGTTCTGCTAATCTGAGCGAAGCAGAAGCATATAATAGTACAGCACGTAGTTCCAGAACCTGATATTCGTGCTTCGATGATTGCAAAACGGTACTCCGAGTAACTGTCCACGAAAAAAACTGCGGAAATCTGCATCAAGGGATCCTTCCCAAATAGCTTACTGGGTTCGAATTTTAGGATGACGGAGTTTTCCGCAAAAATGTATTGCTGTATCGGTAACCCCATTCAAACAGATGCTGAATCCACTCTCCGTTCTTCGATTGATTTTTTTTTCTGCGTTTTAATTTTTTAACTTTAATGACGCAAAACAAAATAAAAACTCTCAACATCCGATCATGAAAACTTTATATGTGCACTTTTTCTTTTTGATTCATTTCTATACATTTTTATTGTTTTACCTCACGACCCAGAGGTCATTTAGAGAAATCAAATTGATCTACAGGGCTTGAAAGCCCTGAAGCGCCACCTTAAAACCAATATACGGCCTATTTAAAGTCTTCATTCCAACAAAAAAAAATATATCTACGGCTAATAGGCACTGAAATGCTGTTGTTTGTCCTTTATGCGGCTTATAACAGGGCTTAATGGTTTATTAGGCTGAGCTTGAGGCCTAGAATGTCCTTCGCTTAGGTAGTTAATTTATTTAACAAATTGATTTCCAAGGTAAGGCGAGCAACAGCGTGAACCCAGTGTGCTACTCTGAGCCCCCCTCACGCTCGTTTTTATAACCATTTTTTGTTAAAAAAAATAGCCATTTTTCTAATTTTGCTATGAAAATGCTAAAATGGTTATTTTTTAAGAAAAATTATGGTTAAAATTCTAACCATACTCGAAGTTTCGGAGCGTAAACCAAAAAATGGTTGAAAATTTAACCACAACTTGGCCACATTTTGCCTTTCCACTTACCCTTTCCTATCTCCCCACTGCACAGTGGTCCAGATATGAAATTTAGCGTCTTCCCCTAAAGTTTGATGCAAAACACTTTTACAATAACTAAAGGCGGTCATTTTGATTGGAAATTTTTTAGGGTGGTTCACAAGATTTCTGAAATCCGAAAATTATTTCCTAACTGTGATAAGATTGAAATCAGTTTTTCTTGATATCCTTTCATGGTGATATTTTATCAAAACTATTAATTCAACAAAAGTTTACAAAATGATAATGCGCATTTTGTTTTGTTGAAAACGGATTACCATTTTTTTTTTTGAAGTGATGAGGCAATATGTGATGAAAAATGACTCTTTTAAAGCTTCTGACGAGACCCCGTTAGGCTACCGCCTTACCCACAAAGGTGCGCTCTTCTTTCTATATCGTCTCTGAGTCAAAGAAGAACATATTTGCAGAGAATTTTTGTAAACGATATCCTGACAAACAATGTTGACAGTCCACAATTGTTCCAAAGCTTGAGTTTGCACACCCCAGCACGTCGTTTGCGCAACCAAACCACCTTCTGGCTACCTAGAAGCTGGACAGATTTTGGCCAAAACCATCCGCCTAATCGATGGGTTCAGGGAACCCAGGATACGATATACCGTACTGACAGGTACATTTTCTTCCTTAAAATGTGCCACCGTGAACTTTTTTCCTTGCTGGAAATGCGTTTCGTAGAACCGTACAATGCGTTCGCGGAGCACGTGCTGTTTCGACGCCATCTTTGCTTTGACTAAATTCAAACTAGCAAAACCAAACACGCCTACGGTTTCTAGGGAGCCCAAAGAGCAATTTTCTTGGAGAAAGAAAATATTACGCTCTTTATTTGAGTTACTGAAAGGTATTGAAAATATTCTCATTTTTTCTTTAACACCCGTTAACTCCCTGGAGACCACTCCAGGAAGAAGCCGCAAACTGAAGCTTACGGATCGTCACCATCGCATCATTGTCAGGGAAATCAGTCAGAATCCTAAAATCAGTGCCCCGAAACTAGCAGACAGCCTGAAGAATATTGAAAACATACAGGTTAATCCTCAAACAGTACGGAACATACTTCATGAGAAAAAATACCGAGGTCGTTTTGCTCTTAAGAAGCCGTTTATATCTGCTAAAAATAAGAAAAAGCGGCTGGAATACGCTCAAAAGTATGTCCTGGAACCGGAAGAGTTCTGTCAGAACGTCATATTCATTGACGAAAGCTTATTTAATATTTTTGGGTCTGACGGACATGTAAGAGTATGGCGTAAGCCAAATACGGAATTGGATCCAAAAAATTTGCAACCGACAGTTAAGCACGGTGGTGGCCATGTAATGGTGTGGTATGCTTTCAGCGCAAATGGCACCGGAAACTTGACATTCATTCACGGAGAAAAACAAATAGATTTATTAGTCAAATTACGCGTCTACAGGAATATAAATATGACTGATTGGTTCTGACCCGAAAATACGATAAAACCAACCATCAGCTTATACGGTTAGTCTCAAGGGAGTTAGTCTTTTTAAAGTTCTGAAGCTGAAACTGAACCGACGATCATGGCCATTTTACTATTTCTATGCGTAATTCGAAGACAAGTAAATCAATAAATTTCGGACAAGCTTTTACCGTCATTCTGCAGGTCAACAATCAGTTTCCAGATGTCAATGGGTTTTTTTTTTGTGAAGAGCAGACATTTTCCTGTTAATTTAATCTACAAATTGTTGAAATCTACTGATTTATGCAAAAAAAAGTTCATTTTACCTTATTTATCGCTCAGACCACTGGAAATTGTCTTTGATAAAATTCAATTCACGTTTCTGCGTTTGACAGACTGACACATAACTGTTTACTTGACTAATATTTGACAAAGGCCTCAGTGTACGGACAATTTTTTGACGTCGTTTTTGGGACTTTCAATACAAAATGAATTGGATTATTTTTAAGGTTTAATTCATAAATATTTTTAATACTGATCTACAAAAAGGAGTAGTTTCTGCAGCGAATGATGTAATTTTAGTATTTTTGTTGACTGAACAAGTGCACTTTTTGATTGTTTGGATTTCAAGGTACGTGCTGTACGGACAATTTTTTTAAACAGTGTATGTCTACGTGCTACTGGGTTTGTGATCGACATTTTAAGGTCTTTAACTATCACTTATGATGTAAATGAAAAGAAGCATCTTATGGTACGTAATTTTCAGTGTGTGTAGAATATTACACGTCTGTGAAATTTTGCAGACATGCAATATGAAAGTGACGTAGAATTTAAAATCATTGAATTTCAGCAAAATTTTCGAATTGGATATTTTTTTGTTTTTTAATTTGAAAACTCAAAATTGGTGTATGATAAACATCAATTCTTTAAAATCCGGTTCTATATACATTACATCATAATAAAAAAAATAATCACTTACATGAACGTTTATCGTCAAAAACAAAGATAATGGCATTACAAACAAATATGTACGTGGAGCAGCTTCCAGTATTGCACCTTATGAGTCCGCTACCGTGGCGCCTCAAAAAAAAAAATTGGTGAATCAACAATATCCACTAACTAACAGACGTGAAAATTTCGTTAAAAGAACTTTTGCACGACTTAACTCTACACTTAGTTGACATTTGTAGGTGCCTGTACCCTTCTGGGGAAACGGGAAGGGTCTAAAATTATCATTGACATATTTTTCATACTCAAATACCCTCCCATGCCAAATTTTTTACCATTTGCTTGATCGGTTCTCGAATTATGTAAACATTTGTCTTTTGTTTGGGAGGACCTCTCCCTCCTTACTGTGAGGGGGAAAAGGCTCAAACCGAAATAGGAACCTTCTACGGCCTACCTGAAAATTTTCACTCAAATCGGTTCAGTAGTTTAAAATTTATGAGGAACAGACAGACAGACAGACAGACAAAAATCCATTTATTTATACAGTGAGCGAAACAAGAAAAGTCAAAATTTGGTCAAGGGAAAACGCGTGATAAAATCGGTGAAATCGTTTATTTAAAAAATCAAATTAAATTTCTTTTCAAGTTTAATTAGTATAAAATTCAGGAAAAATATTCAGTTAGGTTTCCGCTTTTCCAAATCCGAATTGCCGGGCCGTACGCTTAACCCCCGCCATCAGATTTTGTACAGCCACCTTGTCAACTTTCTTCGCCGCAGAAAGCCAGTTTGCCTTGAACTGCTGCTCGTCCTTAGCAGTTTTTTTTGTCCACTTTAGGTTCCGCTCGACAATAACCCAGTATTTCTCAATTGGGCGGAGCTCTGACGTGTTGGGAGGGTTCTTGTCCTTGGGAACCACCTGCACGTTGTTGGCGGCGTACCACTCCATGGCCTTTTTACCGTAATGGCAAGATGCCAAATACGGCCAAAACAGTACGGAACAACCGTGTTTCTTCAAGAAAGGCAGCAGACGTTTATTCGAACACTCTTTCACGTAAATTTCTCGGTTGACAGTCCCGGAAGCTATGAAAATGCTGCTTTTCAAGCCACAGCTACAGATGGCTTGCAAACCAAATATTTCTTCGCGAACTTTGACAGTTTCATGTGCTTGAAAATATCTGCTACCTTTCCCCTTCCTTTTGCCGTATAAAACCCCTGTCCCGGAAGCTGCTTGTAGTCGGTTTTGACATAGGTTTCGTCGACCATTACCACGCAGTCAAACTTCGTCAGCATTGTCGTGTACAGCCTCCGGAATCGCGCTTTGGCCGTCGTATTTTGTTTATCATCGCGATTTGGAGTCACTACCTTCTTGTAAGTCGATAGTCCGGCTCGTTTTTTGGTTCGATGCACGGTTGTAGACGATACACCTAGCTTATTTGCGGCATCTCGGAGAGAGAGGTTAGGGTTTCGCCTTACACTACCGGAAACTCTCTTTATCGTCTCAGCGGCTTCCGGTTTTCGACTGTCCCCCGATCCAGACTTCCTGGCTGTCGACAAACGTTCCCCAAACACTTTAATTACATTTGAACGGTTGATTTGGCAACTTTTAGCGATTTTGCCAGCTTTGCGTGCGAGTAGCTCGGATTTTCGCGATGCGCGAGCAAAATTTTGATACGCTGCTCTTCTTCCTTGGACGGCATTTTGACAACTGAAGAGTGAATTCCAAAATCAAAATAGGAGCAACATTCTACATACACACACCTTCAAAATGAGGGGTGTTCAGGTTTTTAAAATGCAAAATTGAAAGAAATACGTCCAGTTGATATTGACCAAATTTGACCGTATCACTCTTTACCACTCTGTTTTTTGCTTATTTTAATATGAATGATAGAAAATCATCAAAGTTTTCCTCTACAATTTGTTTTAAATTGTGCAACATTTCTCAACATTTTTTTCAGTTATTTTTACAATATAGCTATTATTATTATCAAAAACGTTATTTTTAGTCAATTGCTGACCATTTGTATCAATATTTTTATATCCTTCATCATGTTCTTTATGCATTTTGAACTTTTCTAGTTTTGTTTATAATGTTTATTTTAATTTATCAAATTTGCTGTTTTTTACATTCTTCATCATTTTTAAGTTTTTTTTTTGTCATTTTCAGGCTTTTGATTGAATTTGTTTTAAAACATTTCGAATTTTTTATCATTTTGTCATTTTTGAGTACTTTATAAATTTTTAAAAAAACTTTTGTTTTTATTGTTGGAATTGTTGCATTTCATCACCATTTCAGAACATAAAAAAATATGTATGGTTTTTGTGTGAATTATATTGGTCCTGTTTTAATGAAAACTAAAAGGTAATGTTGTTTCAAAAAACCGTTCGATTTTGGCACATGTGCTAAAATTGGATGTTGCCAAAATCGAATGTTGCCAAAAACGAACGGGGTCTGTATGTTCAAGATTATTTTTAAAAATTGACTGTGTTATTTGAATAGATAACTCTAATTTTTAGGCGTTTTCTAGTATTCCAAAGGTCTTTGTTCAGGGGAAAAACGATCACCCAATCACTCAACGGTTCGGACACTTTGCGGGAATTCGCGGAATGAATAAAAACGAGCACTGACTTCGACTTTAAATTCGCGACGGTTTATTTTTGGGGCAAGTAGATTTGTTCGCGGCTATGGTTTCGGTTCAACTGTGCTGCTGCTGATGTTTCAATCAGCTGTTTCGGCAGTCACGCACTAACACACCCGCAACGGCAGAACTGTCAAGCCGTGCGATGTTTTTTGATTGCTGGGGGTGTTCAAGCATTCTACAAGATCGATATATTCGCTATCTTTTTCTACCATATGCCGCCCGCCTTGAAATATCATTTCAACCTATCTCGCTTAGTCTAACGGTAATACAAACATAATTCATTTTGTTTTGGTTTCATAGTTCTTAGCTATTCTGTGCCTATAAATTCAACATTTTTTCCAAATAACGAGAGCAAATTTGTTCTATAAATGTTCTTAAAACTACACTAGTGTGTGAATATGTGTTGCAGTGCATATATTGTGTGTGAATCTGGTGCTGAAGAATGTTGGGTTGAGTGCATGAAGCTGCCAATTCGCATCGGATAGATCCCGTTAGCTGCTGGGTTGCAATCAGCTGTTGTGCACTGCGCCTGCAGTCGGAATACGGTTACCAGTGTACTGATTTTCAACTATTTCGGAGATTGATGAAACTAATTTTTTGTTTCGCTGTTTTAGGCTGCGCTGAAGTTTACTGCCGTTGTTTTGTTGCTGCTGGATTGGTTTCTCAAAAACCTTGTAGGGCTGAGTGATCAACTGCGGTGGTGTTCTGCGATGCATCCGACGTGTGATGTAACTCGATGACGTGCGGGAAAAATACCAGAGTGACCTGTTAGGATGAAGAGCGCTTTTTAAACCGTCGAAGTGCAAACATGAAAGGAACTTGCCTGGCGCGGAGGCCACTAGGCCTCCGCTGACTCCTCCGTTGCCTCGAGACCTTTCTCGCTGGTGATTTTGACGGCTCCCAATCTGGTCCAGTGTGCTTGGTCTTAAGCTGCGATCGACAATGCTGGCCAAGCCTGCCGATTACTGCTATGCCTGGACGAGAGGGTTGATGGTACCTATCAACCCTGCTAGGTGATATGTGCTCTGCATCTTAGGGGGAATCATTCTGCCCGAAAACGTGCACTAAATTGTGCTGGCGCTTAACGCCGCTGTTAGTCCCAATTGGATACAATTTAAATTTGAACGTGCACAGTGCTGTGCTGGCGCTTAACGCCTCTGTTAGTGAAACCTTATGTTTCATTCTGACGCAGTTCATTCTGACATAGTTACTGACTGACAATACATCTGACGGAATACTTCTGACTTATAAACTACATGCAGCATGCTCAGGTTTTTACATCGGAGATAAAATTGTATATTCTTAAGAATTGAAATAGAAACCCAAATCTGACAAAATTTAACTCTGTTATTCTTTCTCTGATGTGACATCGTTGTCACGAATTGGTAAGATGCATATCTTCGAAATGCCTCTTTGGTAACTTCCAGATTGCGTTCGAACAGTTACAACTCTGACATTACCATCTGAACCAGGGTGAATTTCTGACACTCTTCCTATTGCCCACTGTAATGGCGGTAAATTATCCTCTTTGAGAACTACCATCGTTCCGACTTTAATGTTATCTCGCTGCTTGGACCATTTCGTTCTGTTATGCAGATCAGACAAATATTGAATTGACCATCTTTTCCAAATTTGTTGAGCAGTTTTCTCTATTCTGTGAAATACGTTTAAACGATTTTCTGGTATATCTTCCCAGTTATGTTCTGGGGGTGCAGTGAGCGATTTTTGAACCAAGAAATGACCAGGAGTAAGCACTTCAAAATCGTTTGGATCGTTACTACACGGAGTGAGCGGACGTGAATTTAGAATTGCCTCAATTTGTACAACGACAGTCTGCAGTTCTTCTAGACCCAACGTGCGTGTACCAATAGTGCGCTTCAAGAGTGATTTGAACGACTTCACTGCTGACTCCCAAAGTCCACCAAAATTGGGTGATCGAGCTGGGATAAACTTAAATTCTATCCCCTGGTTTGCTGAGTGCTTTACAACCGATTCTTGGAAACTATTCTCGCTGAATAACTTGGAAAGTTCGTCGAGTTTCCGTTTGGCTCCAACAAAATTTCTGCCGTTATCGCACATAATCAAACTTGGCGTGCTTCTTCGGCCACAAAACCGTTTGAAAGTGGCAAGAAACCCATCTGTTGACAAATCTGACGCGACTTCAAGATGCACAGCTTTCGTAACCAGACACACATAAATGGCTACAAATACCTTCACCGGGCGACATCGACGTTGGGGGTAAGTGACAAGGAATGGGCCGCAGTAATCTACTCCCACACGTTGAAATACTGGGTTTTGTGTCACTCTTTCCGGTGGTAAATCAGCCATAAGCTGTTCTTGAATTTTGGGTCTAGCACGAAAACAACGTACGCAATTATGGATTACTGACCGAGCCAAACTGCCTGCATGAATTGGCCAAAACTTCTGACGAACTGTTGCGATTAAAAGCTGCTGTCCAGCGTGAAACAACTTCTGATGGTAATAAGACATGACTGATCTGGTAAGCGGATGTTTGTAGTCTAAGATAAACGGATGTTTTCTAGTTTCAGAGATTGCTGCATTCTCTAATCGACCACCGACACAAATTATTCCATTCATCATGCGTGGATTGAGAGACAGCAACTTTGAACTGACTGAAATCTGACGGTTATTCGACAAATCTGCATATTCCTTCGGAAAACTTTCTTTTTGGGACAATCTGACTAAGCACTGAAGGGCTTCTTCTAACTCTGATGCTGACAAATATCCGACTTTTCTGTTACTGTTGTTACACTTTTGCGAATTGAAACGAAATCGCAAAAAGTACGCGGTCAACCGAATGGAATCTACAAGTGAGGCTCTTAATTCAAATATCTCATTGGTTGTCAAAGAATCAGTGACAGCAGTGACAGCTCCTCTCTCTTCGAGCATGGAACTGGGTATTTCTGGGCAAACTTGTGGAGGTTGAGGCCAATGCGATTCCTCCAATCGTAACCAACTGGGACCATGAAACCAAAGAGACTGATACTGTAACTGAGCGGGGGTCATTCCTCGCGATATGATATCCGCTGGGTTTTCTGTGCCTGCGACATGACTCCACACGCCCGACCGTGTAATATGCTGGATTTCGGACACCCGATTTGCCACAAAATTAGTCCATCTTGACGGTGAAGATGCAAGCCAACATTTGACTATCATCGAATCTGTCCAGAAAAACGATTTGAAAGAAGACAGCTCCGTGCCTTTCACGAGCTTCTCAAACAGGTGAGCAAGCAGTAATGCAGACGATAGCTCTAACCTTGGAATTGACTGACGTTTCTTCTTTTTCTGGAGATTCTCTAGAGGGGCAACTCGTGATTTTGAGGTCATCAATTGAACAACAGTTTCTCCCGATTCTGACACAGTTCTGACATAAATACAGGCCCCATAGGCCTTCTCTGACGCATCACAAAATCCATGAATTTGTAATGAACTGACATTTTTACTGACACCCACCCATCGTGGTACTGACACATTATCTAACCCAATCAAATTTCTTCTGTATTCATCCCAAGCGCTCTTTAAATCTTCGGTAAGTTCATCATCCCATCCGCATTGAAGTTTCCAAAGTTCTTGAACGAAAATTTTTGCCTGAATAATCACAGGACCGACTAATCCCAATGGATTAAATAACTTGGAAACATCTGACAAAATTGACCTTTTCGTAATGGGTGCTGAACTCTTCCAACTTGGGGTACTAAACCGAAAAACATCTGACTCTGGTTCCCATAACAATCCCAAAGTTTTCACCGTCGAGCTTGATGAATCAAGCTCCAAAACCGAACGTTCATCTCGAAGATTTTCAGGGATTTCTAAGAGTATTTCTGAGCTGTTCGAAACGTATTTTCGCAAAGACATACCTGCTGAGTCCATTAATTCTGACATTTCTTTGACTAACTGTACACCTTCTTCGATACTGTCAACTCCAGCAAGCATATCATCGACGTAGAAACAACGACTCAAAATCTTCGACGCTAAGGGATGAGTTTTAGAACCCTGATCGGCTAGGACTTGCAAACACTTTGTTGCCAAGTAAGGCGCAGACGCTGTTCCGTAAGTTACTGTTAACAACTCGTAGGTGCGAAGAGGTTGATCGGTGGAGTCCCGCCAAAGAATTTTCTGCAATTTTTGGTCTGATTTCTGAACTTGGATCATACGGTACATTTTGGCAATATCTGCCACAATCGCAAACTTACACAATCTGAATCGCAAAACAATATCGATCAGCTCATCTTGTACAACCGGGCCAACCATAAGCGCATCATTCAAAGAGACTCCTGTCGACGACTTACAGGAAGCGTCGAAAACCACCCGTAACTTTGTCGTGGTACTTTCGGGCTTAAGAACTGCGTGATGCGGCAAATAGTAGCAAACTTCATTCAACTGACTTGAGCTGTCGATAACTTCTGACATATGACCAAGACTCTGATACTCGTGAATAAATTCAGAATACAACCTTTTCAATTCAGAATCCATTGATAATCGTTTCTCCAAACTCAAAAACCGTTTCGTGGCGATAACTCTGGAATCTCCAATTCGATTCAAAAAGCCTTCTTTTTTGGGTAACGTTACAACAAATCTTCCTGACTCATCTCTGACAGTAGTATTCTTAAAAATCTCTTCACAAGCTGACTCTTCAATCGACTGAACGCTGCGAACATGACATGTTTCGAGCTCCCAAAAACGTGTGAGCTGATCTTGAATATCACCGACTGAACAGACATAAACTTCTGACTGAGAAACTGTATTTTGATTATTAGGCAATCTACCAGACACAATCCAACCAAAAACTGTATTCTGTAATGTGGGTCCGTTCTCTAACGGCTTCATTCTTCCATCTGACAATAAATCCATATAAAATTCGGCTCCAATAATAACATCAATTGGACCAGACTCATAAAACCCAGGATCTGCTAAACAGGCCGAACCCGGCAGCGTAAGGATCGAAGGATCAAAAGCAGCAGTAGGCAGATCAACTGTCAACCTTGGCAGTACAAAAAATTGCATCCATTCTTTAAACTGTGAAATTCTGGAGGATCTGGAACCAACTTCTGCGGAAACTAACTTCGTTGAAACCATTTGAGACGAGCCGATGCCTTGCACCGACAAAAACGTTGGGGTTTCATGGAACTTAAGCCGTCGAGAGAATTCACGTGTCATCAAACAATGCTGAGAACACGAATCTAGCAGCGCACGTGCCAGAAGTGTATTTCCAAAACGATCCTTGACTCGGATCATCGCCGTGGACAGTAAAATATTACGAGACGGTATAAACGGAAGTGCTACGTAATTCTGACTTGTGGTGGCTTGTGCGTTGTCTGGATTTGTGTTTGTGTTGTGTGAGTGGGTTTGTGCATGCTGTGTAGTGGTGTGCGCATGCTGTATTGGTCTTGAGTTGTGTTGTTGCTGTTGATTCATTGGTTGCGGTTGCGATTGAAACGGTATCTGTTGCGCCGAACGCGTTTGACTCTGCTGTCGGTATTGTGCCGAAAACTGCGGCTGTGGAACGGAGGATCTAGAATGTAACATACTGTGGTGCTTCTGCTGACAATGATGGCAAGAACCTCGTTCACAATTTCGGTAGAAGTGGCCTGGCATCAAACAATTCCGACACAACTTGTTGCGAATAGCAGCATCCATTCGCTCGGGAACCTTCATCCGTTGAAATTTGCCACACTGGAACGGTGAGTGCCATGGATCTGCACAGAACGGACAACGTGAAACTGATCTGATGGTTGTATTACAAACTGTTGATCTCGTCTGACGGGCTTCGGATGGTGGATTTCTTGCAGAGGTGATTGATTGGAGAACAGAGCAGTGACCTTGCAAGAACAGAAGCAGCTCTTCGTACGTTGGGACCTCCTTAGACCCGTAATGCGTCTCCCATTGGCGCAATGTTGCAGAATCTAGTCTAGAACACAACATGTAGACTAATATTGTGCTCCAAGACTCCGTTGGCTCTCCGATTTTCTGTAACATCATCAAGTTTTTCTCAAACTCGCTGATGAGGAAGTTCAGACCGTCATAATTCTCCTTTTTAAGCGGTTCGAGGGCGAAAAGAGCGTCGAGATGAGCCTTCACAATCAGCTTCTTATTTTCATAACGAACTTGCAAAGTTTTCCAGGCGACGTCGTAGTTTGCCTCTGAAAGCTCGATGTTGTTGATTTCCTTCAGTGCATCACCCTGTAGAGAGGAACGAAGGTACGTAAACTTATCCATAGACGTCAGATGCTCGTTGTCATGGATAAGGCTTCGGAAGGAATCCCGGAATGTAATCCACTCTCTTATTTTTCCACTGAAGGACGGCAAACGTATCTCTGGCAGCTTTACTCTTGAAGTATTCCCTGACGCAGACTGACTCGGACTGTTGCTGGTTGTGTTCACACCTAAGGCATCCTTATCACCTTGGAGTCTAAGGAGGTCACCTCGGATGGCGAAGTATCGGTCATCGAATTGCTGTAGAACCTTGTCGTTTTCCTCTTCGCGTTGCTTGGCAATTTCTCCTTTGACTTCGCTGTCAGCATCTTTCTGTTCTTTCTCATCCGCTTCATCCAGCAAAAGTTCAATTTTGCTCCGTATTTCAAAAAACTCACTGTACACAGTATCAATCACATGCAATCTCGAACTTAATTGACACCGATCACTATCAATCTGATAGGTTTGGATGAATCTATCCGTACCATCAAAAATGACATATAACTGCCGTTCACGTTTTAGCAAAGCCTTCAGCGTACTTTTAGACATTGCTACACTTTTAAATATCTGACACTGCACCAAATATGTTACACTGTACTAATTTTTCACTGACCGAACTATCAACTCGACGTTCCACAGTACCGCGACGAAAAACTGACAACTGGCAACCCTATTGACAGCAGCGAGGGGGAGGCAACCGATAGAGAACAGCAAAGTGAAATTATGCGGCGAAATCCTAGACCAATTACAGCGTACAAGGCTCACACCACATGCAACAAACCAAGACTTACTCACATGCAAAATCTTTATTTATTTTCACTCAGGTAGGCCACATGCATCAAGCCACCAATCGTATACACTTTACCGTTCTCGTAACAAACCAAAAAAGGCTTTCAGTTCCTCCTGGATCTGCTTCCAAAAACTGCAGTATCTCCCAGCTGATAGATTGCAATTTTCAATTGCACCCAAATCTGCGATGGCGTCGCGGCGTCGTCTCTCAGCTGCTGTAGCGATGGCGAATCCGGCGTCCAAAATGGTGCAGCTATCAGGCAGGAACAATAGCTCGAAAAGCTTCACTATTCCGCGGTTCACGGGGCTTCCACAAATGTCCTGAATCTGGCTTCGAAGGACCAAAATGTTCAGGGGAAAAACGATCACCCAATCACTCAACCGGTTCGGACACTTTGCGGGAATTCGCGGAATGAATAAAAACGAGCACTGACTTCGACTTTAAATTCGCGACGGTTTATTTTTGGGGCAAGTAGATTTGTTCGCGGCTATGGTTTCGGTTCAACTGTGCTGCTGCTGATGTTTCAATCAGCTGTTTCGGCAGTCACGCACTAACACACCCGCAACGGCAGAACTGTCAAGCCGTGCGATGTTTTTTGATTGCTGGGGGTGTTCAAGCATTCTACAAGATCGATATATTCGCTATCTTTTTCTACCAGTCTTAAAGGAGTTTTTACGAGATTTTCCTCGAGCACTAAGGAATTTGACATTTCAGCTATACTACTTCATTAATTCCATTCAATTTCTTAACATTTAATCACTTAATTTCTTCACTAATATGACGTGAAATGATAAAACAAACGTTCTGGGCTTATTTTAAATCAGAAAAAATAAGTTATAATCAACTACTTAGATTTTTTTTTCAGCAGACCACACGTTTCCCACGTTGAAGCCGTAGATGGCAGCACTATCTTGCAGTTACTACCAAATTTAGTCTCAATATTGATTTGCCGGGTTTATTTAGGCCAATCTCCATCATTTCGAGGTAGTTTTCCAATTTATCCATCGAACAATTATATACAAATTTTAGAATAAAATTTTGATGATTATTAATCGGTTATATCTTAATAAGCGAAACGCATAGTGAAACTATGCTTGTTTCCCTTACTGTATAAATAAATTTTCTCATCCGAAAGATCATAAATGTATCTCGGTTTCATTTTTACCACGATTTTGAATCGATCTAGCAAACGTGAGTCCGGATTTTGACCAGCTAGCCGAAAATTCGTTTTAAATTGAATTAATTGACTAATATTCATAAATAAAAATTAATCATCGCCTTATCACAAGCACTTGTAGTAGCAGATAGTCGAAAGACGCAGAAAGAAATCCAGAATTGAGCACGGAGTGAGACAGAGTGAAAAAAAAACAAATAGGTATTCACATGCTGTTCCCGGTACGAGCTGCCCAAATTCGGCGCTTCCTGTTCTGGTGTTGCTGCTGCTTCTGATACCCGAAAATAGAAAAACGGACTACCGGTTTTTGTCCGCTGGCCGCCGTTTTTCCCGCGTGTTCCAAAGTGTTCGAAAATAATAATAACAGACAGTAACAAAAAAAACTATGTGAGAACGGCCATAAAAGTACTTTGTATACATGTATCTTTCGAAGTCGCGAGCGAGGGCTACGACGGGCATCGGTTATTGGCGCTATTTTCTGGTCCCTTGGCGGTTGGCCATCCGGAGGGAGTAATCATAAAAAAGTATAGTATTAGCCGCGTGTTTTACGGCCCTGGCAACGCACTCGCTCTCTTTAAATGGTCTTTTTTTTGTCGGGTGTCCCGGTGTTGGGTTTCCAAATAGGCGCTGCAATTTATTGTCTATTATGCTATTTGGGGGAGGGTTTTAGGAAGATGCATTCGAATTTCGAGGGACGCAGCTGAAATTTTTTACGATGAGTCTATTGGACGAAAAGGATTCCTCCCTGGAATTCGAGAACTTGATTATTTCCAATAATAATCATTAAAATGCCACGGTTTGTAGTCATAAAATTCAAGGTGGTAGTCTATTGCATGCTATTCCAAATTTGATTTGAATTTCTAAGTTTTAAATTTAGGATTCAAACTCAAAATACATTTTGAGCTTTTTTTAATTCGACAACTAAAGAAACAAAATACTTAACTGTATCTTGAGGTTGTTCAAGTAGGCGTTGTTTTGCAAGGACGTCAAAATTTTCGCTCCGTAAAATAAGTGTTTTTACAGAAGTCAAAAATAGTAAAAATACTATTAATCTAACACGGAATCAAGCTGATCATAACTGCGAATGTGAGAATTGTGAAATAATTGTGAAGTGCGCTGCATTGTACCGGAAAGACGTGAGGAGCAGAAAAACCCCTAAAAATTCTCTTTTGCGCCCAGCCTTGTGAATTTCGAGCTTCAGCTTTTCAAATGGACTGGGTTGGTGGCAAAGGAGTATAAGAACATCATTTGAAGCTAAAGGGATATGAATTGCTGCACGTATACCAAAATCTTCTAAAATCAATTATAAAAACTTAGACAACCAAAATGCTGCTAAAATGCGTTGTTTAATATATTGACGAAAATTCAACACTTGGATTTAAATGTTTTAAACAGTCAGATGAATATTTCCAATCGAAATAAAATACTTTCTGCAACAAAAAGGCACCTTTTATGATGAAAAAGAACGTTTTAATTAAATTCAGCACTAAGAATCGAGTTGTTTTGCTTTTTTCGCTCCCTCAGAACACGGAAACTGAGACGCTTAAATTTCCTCATTTGCTCTTTCTTACTCAAGAGTACAGCTAGCCAACATTTTCCTCGGTGAGTACCCAGAAAGTTTTCTTGAAGAAACTTGAAACAAAATACTAGCAACTTTCTTACAAGCCTCCTTCACTGGCACAGAAAACGGAAGAACAAAACTACGCAAAGTTTCATCTGTGCTCAGCCCTATGTTGTAGTAGGATGTAGGAGGGTAGTTCCAGCTTCAGCCTGCTATTGACGCTTTTGAGTTTGGAGTACTTTTTCGCTTCCGGAAGTTGAGTAGTAGTGGCGAGAGACAGACCTAGAATTTGTTATTTGAGCTACTTTTACATTTCCTTTCCCGTTATGGTCTGAACAGAAATAACATGATGAAGGGTATTGGACTCAGTCTAATTATACCTCGGCAATTCCTTACCAAGTGAAATGAAGTTTCTGAATTCTAATTAAAAAATGAAAATAGGACAGAAGATATTTTGTTAAAAAATAAGGTCATTTCACATCCAAAATGAGTTTTAAATGATTGACATTGTAGTGCGGAGCTTCCAAAATTTGGTTTCTCATGAAAAATTTTGTCTGTCATTTTTATCATTTAAATCAATTTTGTCATTTCTGTAATTTTTAACATTTTTGTGATTTTTGTAATTTTTGTGATTTTTATAATTTTTGTGATTTTTGTGATTTTTGTCATTTTTGTCATATTATGTCATTTTTGTCATTTTTGTCATTTTTGTCATTTTTGTCATTTTTGTCATTTTTGTCATTTTTGTCATTTTTGTCATTTTTGTCATTTTTGTCATTTTTGTCATTTTTGTCATTTTTGTCATTTTTGTCATTTTTGTCATTTTTGTCATTTTTGTCATTTTTGTCATTTTTGTCATTTTTGTCATTTTTGTAATTTTTGTAATTTTTGTCATTTTTGTCATTTTTGTCATTTTTGTCATTTTTGTCATTTTTGTCATTTTTGTCATTTTTGTCATTTTTGTCATTTTTGTCATTTTTGTCATTTTTGTCAATTTTGTCATTTTTGTCATTTTTGTCATTTTTGTCATTTTTGTCATTTTTGTCATTTTTGTCATTTTTGTCATTTTTGTCATTTTTGTCATTTTTGTCATTTTTGTCATTTTTGTCATTTTTGTCATTTTTGTCATTTTTGTCATTTTTGTCATTTTTGTCATTTTTGTCATTTTTGTCATTTTTGTCATTTTTGTCATTTTTGTCATTTTTGTCATTTTTGTCATTTTTGTCATTTTTGTCATTTTTGTCATTTTTGTCATTTTTGTCATTTTTGTCATTTTTGTCATTTTTGTCATTTTTGTCATTTTTGTCATTTTTGTCATTTTTGTCATTTTTGTCATTTTTGTCATTTTTGTCATTTTTGTCATTTTTGTCATTTTTGTCATTTTTGTCATTTTTGTCATTTTTGTCATTTTTGTCATTTTTGTCATTTTTGTCATTTTTGTCTTTTTTGTCTTTTTTGTCATTTGTGTCATTTGTGTCATTTTTGTCATTTGTGTCATTTTTGTCTTTTTTGTCATTTGTGTCATTTGTGTCATTTTTGTCATTTTTGTAATTTTTGTAATTTTTGTCATTTTTGTCATTTTTGTAATTTTTGTAATTTTTGTAATTTTTGTAATTTTTGTAATTTTTGTCATTTTTGTCATTTTTGTCATTTTTGTCATTTTTGTCATTTTTGTCATTTTTGTCATTTTTGTCATTTTTGTCATTTTTGTCATTTTTGTCATTTTTGTCATTTTTGTCATTTTTGTCATTTTTGTCATTTTTGTCATTTTTGTCATTTTTGTCATTTTTGTCATTTTTGTCATTTTTGTCATTTTTGTCATTTTTGTCATTTTTGTCATTTTTGTTATTTTTGTCATTTTTGTCATTTTTGTCATTTTTGTCATTTTTGTCATTTTTGTCATTTTTGTCATTTTTGTCATTTTTGTCATTTTTGTCATTTTTGTCATTTTTGTCATTTTTGTCATTTTTGTCATTTTTGTCATTTTTGTCATTTTTGTCATTTTTGTCATTTTTGTCATTTTTGTCATTTTTGTCATTTTTGTCATTTTTGTCATTTTTGTCATTTTTGTCATTTTTGTCATTTTTGTCATTTTTGTCATTTTTGTCATTTTTGTCATTTTTGTCATTTTTGTCATTTTTGTCATTTTTGTCATTTTTGTCATTTTTGTCATTTTTGTCATTTTTGTCATTTTTGTCATTTTTGTCATTTTTGTCATTTTTGTCATTTTTGTCATTTTTGTCATTTTTGTCATTTTTGTCATTTTTGTCATTTTTGTCATTTTTGTCATTTTTGTCATTTTTGTCATTTTTGTCATTTTTGTCATTTTTGTCATTTTTGTCATTTTTGTCATTTTTGTCATTTTTGTCATTTTTGTCATTTTTGTCATTTTTGTCATTTTTGTCATTTTTGTCATTTTTGTCATTTTTGTCATTTTTGTCATTTTTGTCATTTTTGTCATTTTTGTCATTTTTGTCATTTTTGTCATTTTTGTCATTTTTGTCATTTTTGTCATTTTTGTCATTTTTGTCATTTTTGTCATTTTTGTCATTTTTGTCATTTTTGTCATTTTTGTCATTTTTGTCATTTTTGTCATTTTTGTCATTTTTGTCATTTTTGTCATTTGGGGATTTTTTTTTATTATCTGACGGGTTTGCGCCGGGGGTCTTCAGATTTTCCCCAAAATTGAAAATTTGGTTCATTTTTGCGACTTAAAAACACATGTATTTTTTCAGATTTCTAACATTTTTATTTTTTGAGTTAGCTTCGGTTAGATTTTTTTGTAAATAAAAAATAACCATTTTTCAAAGCTACATAACTCTGTTGTTTCTCAACGGAAATTATAAAATAGCACATCAAAATGTATTGAAATTTTATCAGCTTTCCAAATAGAATAGTTGAAAAAAATTAAATAATGACCTTCAACATGAAAAGTTGTAAATAAACTTTAAATGGCGTCTAAAAGTACCGTCTGCACCACCGAATATTTTGCAAAAAATACCATTGTATAGCTCGATTCATGATGCAACTTTCATCTGAAGACACCAAAGTGGGCCATTAACACCTTGAAAAGTTATGAAAGAAACAATGACAATAAATCTCTTTTTTAACATCGAAAACAAACAATGGTCGAACAACTGCACTCACATATGGAGATAGCAAGCACTTCTTACAACATGGAAACAAAAGAACTTATCAAAGCAGGTAAAAAACACTATTTTTTCGTCCTTTTCAGACTACCCCTACTCGCATAACAGTCCCATATGAATTTTCGTCAGTTTAGGTCAACATAAGGCTTTAACATAAAAGACTAAAAAAAGAGGTTTTGTTCTAGAAATTTCGAAAAAAATATTAATTCGTGGCTGTCCTATATGAAATATACCTTTCGGCGAAATAGTCTTTGGTTTATTGCTTTGAATCGTTTAAACATTTTTTTAACTCACTTGATGTCGAATGATGCACACTAGTTTTCGAAGGCAGGTCTGACTTTCTTAGGAATGACTTCCTGAGCGAAAAACTATCGGATGCAATCAAAAATCGTAGAAAGATTCAACTTACAATGTGGAATTCATGATATTTTTTTGCAAAAGTATGTTTCTTTTTCTGACAATTGCATTTAGAAGTTCAAAAATGATCAAATTTAAGTCTTAGAAAGTAGCTTTGTGAGAAAAATATATTTTGTATGGGACTGTTATGCTAGTAGATTCGAAAAAGGTTTCAAATATGGTCGATTAACAGTCTCATAATGAATAAAAATGGTGCTCTCGACCTTACCAATAACCCAATTTCGAAAATTTCAGGTCTAACGATTTATTATGACAACCTAGAAACGATTTTCGTCTATGCTGAAAGTGGTGGTCACAATTTAAAAATATATTCCAAAACAGAAAAAGCTGATTGTCTCGCTTGCTTATTTTTGTATATGGGACTGTTATGAAAGAAGGGGCGGTAGATTGTTGCAGCTTAACTGACTTCATGTTATATCCAAAAATCTAATAACGTATTCGTTTATACCCAGTTTTGCACCAGGTCACAACAAGTTATGCACATTTTACTGCCATTTTTAGAAGTTTATGCGCTAAGTTTTGCATCCGTAATTCCCCAGATTTGATTTAAAATGGACGGGGAACACTGAAGATTCGTGTGTGAGCGATCGAGGCAGCAAAACACTGACGACGAATTATGTTCGTTCTAGTATGGTTAACCTCAAAACTGGGCGAATGTAGAAAACGAATACGGTAAAGTATCATATTTTCATCATTTTACAGCCTGGGCTGGTCATACTGAGCTCTTTGATTATTTCTACAACATTTGTGCCACTTTCTCATACTTTTTTGATCAATGGGAAAGGATTTTGGTGTCCAGTGCTTAGCTCCCGATATAAAAAATACGTAAAGCACGTCTATATTCCATTTTTTTAATCACATTTTTGTGATCCCAAACATAGGAACTGAACCTTCTACTATTGGCATTGATTATGCTTCACAATGATCTTTAATCGAAAAATTAATAAGTTATATAGTATATGACCAGGTTGTAAAAGCATCATTCCCATTATTAGTTATATCACATAAACAATACGATACTCAGAATTTTGGTTAAAATTTTAAGTCAGTTTTGCTGCAAACACTCTACAAAGCACGAAAAAGAAGTGTTTTTTACCTGCTTTGGTAAGTTCTTTTGTTTCCATGTTGTTAGAAGTGCTTGATATCTCCATATGTGAGTGCAATTGTTCGACCATTGTTTGTTTTCGATGCTAAAAAAGAGATTTATTGTCATTATTTCTTTCATAACTCTTCAAGGTGTTAATGGCCCACTTTGGTGTCTTCAGATGAAAGTTGCATCATGAATTGAGCTATACAATGGTATTTTTTGCAAAATATTCGGTGGTGCAGACGGTACTTTTAGACGCCATTTAAAGTTTATTTACAACTTTTCATGTTGAAGGTCATTATTTAATTTTTTTCAACTATTCTATTTGGAAAGCTGATAAAATTTCAATGCATTTTGATGTGCTATTTTATAATTTCCGTTGAGAAACAACAGAGTTATGTAGCTTTGAAAAATGGTTATTTTTTATTTACAAAAAAATCTAACCGAAGCTAACTCAAAAAATAAAAATGTTAGAAATCTGAAAAAATACATGTGTTTTTGAGTCGCAAAAATGAACCAAATTTTCAATTTTGGGGAAAATCTGAAGACCCCCGGCGCAAATTGTTAGATAATAAAAAAAAATCCCCATTTTTGTCATTTTTGTCATTTTTGTCATTTTTGTCATTTTTGTCATTTTTGTCATTTTTGTCATTTTTGTCATTTTTGTCATTTTTGTCATTTTTGTCATTTTTGTCATTTTTGTCATTTTTGTCATTTTTGTCATTTTTGTCATTTTTGTCATTTTTGTCATTTTTGTCATTTTTGTCATTTTTGTCATTTTTGTCATTTTTGTCATTTTTGTCATTTTTGTCATTTTTGTCATTTTTGTCATTTTTGTCATTTTTGTCATTTTTGTCATTTTTGTCATTTTTGTCATTTTTGTCATTTTTGTCATTTTTGTCATTTTTGTCATTTTTGTCATTTTTGTCATTTTTGTCATTTTTGTCATTTTTGTCATTTTTGTCATTTTTGTCATTTTTGTCATTTTTGTCATTTTTGTCATTTTTGTCATTTTTGTCATTTTTGTCATTTTTGTCATTTTTGTCATTTTTGTCATTTTTGTCATTTTTGTCATTTTTGTCATTTTTGTCATTTTTGTCATTTTTGTCATTTTTGTCATTTTTGTCATTTTTGTCATTTTTGTCATTTTTGTCATTTTTGTCATTTTTGTCATTTTTGTCATTTTTGTCATTTTTGTCATTTTTGTCATTTTTGTCATTTTTGTCATTTTTGTCATTGTTGTCATTGTTGTCATTTTTGTCATTTTTGTCATTTTTGTCATTGTTGTCATTGTTGTCATTGTTGTCATTTTGTCATTTTTGTCATTTTTGTCATTTTTGTCATTTTTGTCATTTTTGTCATTTTTGTCATTTTTGTCATTTTTGTCATTTTTGTCATTTTTGTCATTTTTGTCATTTTTGTCATTTTTGTAATTTTTGTCATTTTTGTCATTTTTGTCATTTTTGTCATTTTTGTCATTTTGGTCATTTTTGTCATTTTTGTCATTTTTGTCATTTTTGTCATTTTTGTCATTTTTGTCATTTTTGTCATTTTTGTCATTTTTGTCATTTTTGTCATTTTTGTCATTTTTGTCATTTTTGTCATTTTTGTCATTTTTGTCATTTTTGTCATTTTTGTAATTTTTGTAATTTTTGTAATTTTTGTAATTTTTGTAATTTTTGTAATTTTTGTAATTTTTGTAATTTTTGTAATTTTTGTAATTTTTGTAATTTTTGTAATTTTTGTAATTTTTGTCATTTTTGTCATTTTTGTCATTTTTGTCATTTTTGTCATTTTTGTCATTTTTGTCATTTTTGTCATTTTTGTCATTTTTGTCATTTTTGTCATTTTTGTCATTTTTGTCATTTTTGTCATTTTTGTCATTTTTGTCATTTTTGTCATTTTTGTCATTTTTGTCATTTTTGTCATTTTTGTCATTTTTGTCATTTTTGTCATTTTTGTCATTTTTGTCATTTTTGTCATTTTTGTCATTTTTGTCATTTTTGTCATTTTTGTAATTTTTGTAATTTTTGTCATTTTTGTAATTTTTGTAATTTTTGTCATTTTTGTCATTTTTGTAATTTTTGTAATTTTTGTAATTTTTGTAATTTTTGTAATTTTTGTCATTTTTGTAATTTTTGTCATTTTTGTCATTTTTGTCATTTTTGTCATTTTTGTCATTTTTGTCATTTTTGTCATTTTTGTCATTTTTGTCATTTTTGTCATTTTTGTCATTTTTGTCATTTTTGACATTTTTGTCATTTTTGTCATTTTTGTCATTTTTGTCATTTTTGTCATTTTTGTCATTTTTGTAATTTTTGTCATTTTTGTCATTTTTGTAATTTTTGTCATTTTTGTCATTTTTGTCATTTTTGTCATTTTTGTCATTTTTGTCATTTTTGTCATTTTTGTCATTTTTGTCATTTTTGTCATTTTTGTCATTTTTGTCATTTTTGTCATTTTTGTCATTTTTGTCATTTTTGTCATTTTTGTCATTTTTGTCATTTTTGTCATTTTTGTCATTTTTGTCATTTTTGTCATTTTTGTCATTTTTGTCATTTTTGTCATTTTTGTCATTTTTGTCATTTTTGTCATTTTTGTCATTTTTGTCATTTTTGTCATTTTTGTCATTTTTGTCATTTTTGTCATTTTTGTCATTTTTGTAATTTTTGTAATTTTTGTAATTTTTGTAATTTTTGTAATTTTTGTAATTTTTGTCATTTTTGTCATTTTTGTCATTTTTGTCATTTTTGTCATTTTTGTCATTTTTGTCATTTTTGTCATTTTTGTCATTTTTGTCATTTTTGTCATTTTTGTCATTTTTGTCATTTTTGTCATTTTTGTCATTTTTGTCATTTTTGTCATTTTTGTCATTTTTGTCATTTTTGTCATTTTTGTCATTTTTGTCATTTTTGTCATTTTTGTCATTTTTGTCATTTTTGTCATTTTTGTCATTTTTGTCATTTTTGTCATTTTTGTCATTTTTGTCATTTTTGTCATTTTTGTCATTTTTGTCATTTTTGTCATTTTTGTCATTTTTGTCATTTTTGTCATTTTTGTCATTTTTGTCATTTTTGTCATTTTTGTCATTTTTGTCATTTTTGTCATTTTTGTCATTTTTGTCATTTTTGTCATTTTTGTCATTTTTGTCATTTTTGTCATTTTTGTCATTTTTGTCATTTTTGTCATTTTTGTCATTTTTGTCATTTTTGTCATTTTTGTCATTTTTGTCATTTTTGTAATTTTTGTAATTTTTGTCATTTTTGTAATTTTTGTAATTTTTGTCATTTTTGTCATTTTTGTAATTTTTGTAATTTTTGTAATTTTTGTAATTTTTGTAATTTTTGTCATTTTTGTAATTTTTGTCATTTTTGTCATTTTTGTCATTTTTGTCATTTTTGTCATTTTTGTCATTTTTGTCATTTTTGTCATTTTTGTCATTTTTGTCATTTTTGTCATTTTTGTCATTTTTGACATTTTTGTCATTTTTGTCATTTTTGTCATTTTTGTCATTTTTGTCATTTTTGTCATTTTTGTCATTTTTGTAATTTTTGTCATTTTTGTCATTTTTGTAATTTTTGTCATTTTTGTCATTTTTGTCATTTTTGTCATTTTTGTCATTTTTGTCATTTTTGTCATTTTTGTCATTTTTGTCATTTTTGTCATTTTTGTCATTTTTGTCATTTTTGTCATTTTTGTCATTTTTGTCATTTTTGTCATTTTTGTCATTTTTGTCATTTTTGTCATTTTTGTCATTTTTGTCATTTTTGTCATTTTTGTCATTTTTGTCATTTTTGTCATTTTTGTCATTTTTGTCATTTTTGTCATTTTTGTCATTTTTGTCATTTTTGTCATTTTTGTCATTTTTGTCATTTTTGTCATTTTTGTCATTTTTGTCATTTTTGTAATTTTTGTAATTTTTGTAATTTTTGTAATTTTTGTAATTTTTGTAATTTTTGTAATTTTTGTCATTTTTGTCATTTTTGTCATTTTTGTCATTTTTGTCATTTTTGTCATTTTTGTCATTTTTGTCATTTTTGTCATTTTTGTCATTTTTGTCATTTTTGTTATTTTTGTCATTTTTGTCATTTTTGTCATTTTTGTCATTTTTGTCATTTTTGTCATTTTTGTCATTTTTGTCATTTTTGTCATTTTTGTCATTTTTGTCATTTTTGTCATTTTTGTCATTTTTGTCATTTTTGTCATTTTTGTCATTTTTGTCATTTTTGTCATTTTTGTCATTTTTGTCATTTTTGTCATTTTTGTCATTTTTGTCATTTTTGTCATTTTTGTCATTTTTGTCATTTTTGTCATTTTTGTCATTTTTGTCATTTTTGTCATTTTTGTCATTTTTGTCATTTTTGTCATTTTTGTCATTTTTGTCATTTTTGTCATTTTTGTCATTTTTGTCATTTTTGTCATTTTTGTCATTTTTGTCATTTTTGTCATTTTTGTCATTTTTGTCATTTTTGTCATTTTTGTCATTTTTGTCATTTTTGTCATTTTTGTCATTTTTGTCATTTTTGTCATTTTTGTCATTTTTGTCATTTTTGTCATTTTTGTCATTTTTGTCATTTTTGTCATTTTTGTCATTTTTGTCATTTTTGTCATTTTTGTCATTTTTGTCATTTTTGTCATTTTTGTCATTTTTGTCATTTTTGTCATTTTTGTCATTTTTGTCATTTTTGTCATTTTTGTCATTTTTGTCATTTTTGTCATTTTTGTCATTTTTGTCATTTTTGTCATTTTTGTCATTTTTGTCATTTTTGTCATTTTTGTCATTTTTGTCATTTTTGTCATTTTTGTCATTTTTGTCATTTTTGTCATTTTTGTCATTTTTGTCATTTTTGTCATTTTTGTCATTTTTGTCATTTTTGTCATTTTTGTCATTTTTGTCATTTTTGTAATTTTTGTAATTTTTGTAATTTTTGTAATTTTTGTAATTTTTGTAATTTTTGTAATTTTTGTAATTTTTGTAATTTTTGTAATTTTTGTAATTTTTGTCATTTTTGTCATTTTTGTCATTTTTGTCATTTTTGTCATTTTTGTCATTTTTGTCATTTTTGTCATTTTTGTCATTTTTGTCATTTTTGTCATTTTTGTCATTTTTGTCATTTTTGTCATTTTTGTCATTTTTGTCATTTTTGTCATTTTTGTCATTTTTGTCATTTTTGTCATTTTTGTCATTTTTGTCATTTTTGTCATTTTTGTCATTTTTGTCATTTTTGTCATTTTTGTCATTTTTGTCATTTTTGTCATTTTTGTCATTTTTGTCATTTTTGTCATTTTTGTCATTTTTGTCATTTTTGTCATTTTTGTCATTTTTGTCATTTTTGTCATTTTTGTCATTTTTGTCATTTTTGTCATTTTTGTCATTTTTGTCATTTTTGTCATTTTTGTCATTTTTGTCATTTTTGTCATTTTTGTCATTTTTGTCATTTTTGTCATTTTTGTCATTTTTGTCATTTTTGTCATTTTTTGTCATTTTTGTCATTTTTGTCATTTTTGTCATTTTTGTAATTTTTGTAATTTTTGTAATTTTTGTAATTTTTGTAATTTTTGTAATTTTTGTAATTTTTGTAATTTTTGTAATTTTTGTAATTTTTGTAATTTTTGTAATTTTTGTAATTTTTGTAATTTTTGTAATTTTTGTCATTTTTGTCATTTTTGTCATTTTTGTCATTTTTGTCATTTTTGTCATTTTTGTCATTTTTGTAATTTTTGTCATTTTTGTCATTTTTGTCATTTTTGTCATTTTTGTCATTTTTGTCATTTTTGTCATTTTTGTCATTTTTGTAATTTTTGTCATTTTTGTCATTTTTGTCATTTTTGTCATTTTTGTCATTTTTGTCATTTTTGTCATTTTTGTCATTTTTGTCATTTTTGTCATTTTTGTCATTTTTGTCATTTTTGTCATTTTTGTCATTTTTGTCATTTTTGTCATTTTTGTTATTTTTGTCATTTTTGTCATTTTTGTCATTTTTGTCATTTTTGTCATTTTTGTCATTTTGGTCATTTTTGTCATTTTTGTCATTTTTGTCATTTTTGTCATTTTTGTCATTTTTGTCATTTTTGTCATTTTTGTCATTTTTGTCATTTTTGTCATTTTTTTCATTTTTGTCATTTTTGTCATTTTTGTCATTTTTGTCATTTTTGTCATTTTTGTCATTTTTGTCATTTTTGTCATTTTTGTCATTTTTGTCATTTTTGTCATTTTTGTCATTTTTGTCATTTTTGTCATTTTTGTCATTTTTGTCATTTTTGTCATTTTTGTCATTTTTGTCATTTTTGTCATTTTTGTCATTTTTGTCATTTTTGTCATTTTTGTCATTTTTGTCATTTTTGTCATTTTTGTCATTTTTGTCTTTTTGTCATTTTTGTCATTTTTGTCATTTTTTGTCATTTTTGTCATTTTTGTCATTTTTGTCATTTTTGTCATTTTTGTCATTTTTGTCATTTTTGTCATTTTTGTCATTTTTGTCATTTTTGTCATTTTTGTCATTTTTGTCATTTTTGTCATTTTTTGTCATTTTTGTCATTTTTGTCATTTTTGTCATTTTTGTAATTTTTGTAATTTTTGTAATTTTTGTAATTTTTGTAATTTTTGTCATTTTTGTCA